>NC_092805.1:89771855-89820383 GCF_040954645.1 Diabrotica undecimpunctata | reverse complement strand
CCGAAAAATTCATTTTCTTTTTTATATTTCAAGTAAATATTTATTTTAGACTCTTACCGGGAGCACTAATAGTTGCCAGAACCATGTTTATTGGCCTGTTATCTAAATAGCTATGGATTTATGGTGTTTGTTCTTAAAGCAGAATGTATAGTTGGCTGCCATTACATGACACCCTCAACAATTCGAAGAATTACCGTTATTTGGTATAAGTGCCTTTCTACAAGCAACACAAGCATTTGGCTAATTCAGGTTGTACCAATTTTATTTTTTTTTTTATGTGAACGAATTTCGAAATTTGGGATAAAGTATGATTTTATGAAGTATTTCTCATTCATAATCTAATGCCAAGATAAAAAAATTTTATTGTCTTACTATATAATTCTAATTATAGTTTGGTATAAGCACTTCTCATTTGTAATTTAATATCTAAACAGAGAATGTTTATTTCTTTTCCGAGATCATGTAATTCTCCGAGAATCTTTTAATAACTTTTTGTTCATTGTAAAATAGTAAAAGTTAGTTTTGTTAATAGCTTTGTTCTAAATTTTTCATTTTATTTCTTTGTCTGAGCTCGTTTTCTTACGAGGATAAATAACGGATGGCGTCTATTTCATTTTAATTTTAAAGATAATACAAACAGATTGTATATGAATTTTGAAAAAACCACAGCTAATCTCTTCCCGACATGAGCAACGAAGCCGAGAATATTTATGTACGGAATACTATACAGGGTGCTCTTAGAAAGTTGTACTTGGAATCTTCTTTTTGATAAATCACTATATTCTCTTTTGGTAAATAATTAACCTACGTTATAACGTATACTTAATTAATAATCGTAATTAATTTATTAACAAAATAATAATAAGGCACCGGAGGAAGCGATGTTATACCCGCAGAATGTTTAAAACACGGAGCACAAGCACTGCACAGATCTATTCATCATCATCATGATCATCATCATCATCATCTTGGTGCTACAGCCCTTAGAGGGCCTCGACCTTCTCAAGCTTTCTACGCCGTTCTGTTCTGTCCCTTGCTTGCAATTTCTAGTTGCCGACTCCAATCTTCTCCGCATCTTGTGTTACTCCATCCATCCACCTCAGCTTTGGTCTACCCCGTCTTTTCATTCACACGGGTTGCGCTGTTAGAATCTTTTTTATCATGTTCGATTCAGGGGCCCGGGCTACATGTCCTGCCCACTGCAGGCGGTTTCGCTTAATTATAGTGGTAATCACCAAACTTATTCTTGTAGATATTCTTCAGTTCAAAGTTATATCTACGCCTCCATATTCCGTTCTCACAGACCGCTCCGAATATCTTGCGTAGCACCTTTCTTTCAAAAATGGATAGAGCGGATTCATCTGTTTTCGTTAGCGTCGATGCCTCTGATCCATATGTGAGAACGGGGACTATCAGTGTTCTATACAGCCTTATACGAGTTTTTTGAGACAGACGTTTGTTAGCTAAGTACTTTGATAGACCATGATAACACCTGTTTGCAATTATTATTCGCCTTTTTATTTCCTCAGATGTGTTATTATTGGGGTTAACCATCCAGGTTCATATATCCCTAGATATATGAACTCTTTGACTGCTTCGAAGTTTTGGTCATTGATGATTAAATTTGTGTCAACATTTCCAGCTCTTGTGTTTGTGTTAGTCGCCATGAATTTGGTTTTTATTTTGATTTATCTGTAACCCCATTCGTTCTCCTGCTGCTACTAGCTCGGTTAGGATTTCTGCAGTTCTCGCCCTAGCTCTTGTTATAATGTCCACGTCGTCTGCATATGCTAGAATTTGGACTGATCTATTAAATATTGTTCCCCTGCTATCTAAATTAGCGTCTCGTACAACTTTTTCTAAGGCGACATTAAAAAGCTGACACGCCAGCGCATCTCCCTGCCTTAACCCTTAAAGATCTGGTTAATGGTTGAACGTCCACGCCTGAATCCTGCCTGATATTCTCCTAGAAACATTTCAGTATAAGGCTTTAATCTCTCGTGCAAAATATTTAACAATATCTTGTATGATGTATTTAGGAGAGTTATTCCGCGGTAATTATTGCATTCCAGTTGGTTTCCCTTTTTGTGTAACGGGCAAATTAAGCCTATTAGCACAGATCTATTAACAACAAGAAAGATCGTTAAAAAAAATAAAATCTAATGAGCATTTTTGTGTTAGTTGTTGTTGTTTGTTTGAGTTTATATGACTGCGGACACTAAATCCATTCGCCATGTTTGTGTTATTAAATGCGATTGTTTTCGAATTTACTAAATATAATATTAACTAATTCGGGTTGCTAATAAATAAAATCAACTTATACTACCGAACTCTTCGTGAAATGCAGCAATATTTTTAAATGCCGTCTTGCAGGAATAGAATGATGCAATGATGCACCATTTCATATACCCTATTATAAATTAAAATACCTAACTACTATTAAATGTTGATTTCTTATAATACA
Organism: Diabrotica undecimpunctata; assembly: GCF_040954645.1. NCBI lineage: Eukaryota > Metazoa > Arthropoda > Insecta > Coleoptera > Chrysomelidae > Diabrotica > Diabrotica undecimpunctata. The sequence goes on along the minus strand of NC_092805.1, from coordinate 89,817,919 downwards.
ACTCATTATCTGCGACATATTTCTTGCACTGACATCTAAAATTGGCTTTTTGTTTGGATCTTTGCCTACTACTGCTCTGGTCTTTTCTTTAATAAAAATTCGCTTCAAAAAATCAAGTTTTTATATTGATTCTTCTGACCAATACTTTACAATTACTACAAAACTTTATGAAACTGAAACTAAGAACAAACATATTTTAAATATCGGTGCTTGTCTAGTTTTTTCTCCGATTTTGGTTTTTTTTTGTAAATGTAAACAAAAATTTGTAAACAAACGCGATTTTCACACAAAAAGAATTAACAACATACATGTATGTTAAATATTAATCATCGTTTTTTCCGCAGTAGCCTATATATTCTACAAAGACATTATAAATGAGACAATATGTGTAAATGATCATCAAATGGTTTGTCTCAGTGATAACGAAGGTAAGTCATGGTGCCGTAAAGCTCCAAAGAATTATTTTCTAATTGTTCCACTATTGGTCATTTTCACAAATCAGGGGAGAAACTAAACAAGCGCCTAAATATCTTTCTTTGGCATAAGATAGATCAATTTTTCCAATGTGGTATTTACTGCGTATCAAAAAGTAAAATTTTAGCACACACAGTAAAAATTTAACGTTAAAATTTTAATCTAGATTAAAATTAAAACGTTGAAATCTTACTCTAGAGTAAAAATTTAACGTTATAACTTTACTTTAGAGTGAACATTTAACCTAGTAAAAATATCAAGTTACACCGTTGTTTTTGATGGGTTTTCGACAGCTTCTGATAGGATTTCGTCGGAGCAATGTCAAAAATTGAAAATAATGTTTAGTTAGCTTACAAAAACGACTTTAAAAGAAACTGTTTTAGAGACTTCCTTGGTTTACACAAACACAGAATTTTGTCTAGCAACTCTTAGAGAGCTTCAAACTTCTGGGTTGTAGTAGAATGAGCATCAAACTGCATTTTTTACATAAATGAAATCAGTAATAAGCAGGCTGAGCACCAAAATTTAAAGGTTATGGAAGCACAGTATCAAGGTAGATGGGATGTACATATGATGATTGACTCTTTTTGGAGCATCAAGTCAAAATGTTCTCAGATTCAGTACTCCAGAAACAGCTATAAGCGCAAATATTTGTTTAATATGAGGAGTCAGTGGAAAAACAATCACACATTTTTCCACACAATTCTCATAAAAATCGAAATTTAATGTTGCAAATTAAAACAAATTGTTCTATCTCAACCATATAAATCGGTAAATATTTTCAGTGGTATATTGACATGTTTACAGAGGAAAATCAAGAGAAGACAAAAAATATTTTATTTGCGAAAAATCATACAAAACATTGAGTGTGCCGGCATGGACCATGAACGTTCTTTCCCAGTACCTTCAAGCTTCTGTGTTACAAACTATTTCTTCCTCCGAACTTCCCTCCTGCTCAGTACCTTGTAAATTAATGTAAAACTTTCTAGAGTTTACGTTTTCCAAATATTTGATCAAGTGGAGAAGATCTTGTAACTTAGCAGCTTTGACCGGAAGTGGGCGGTTGTACAAAACTTCGGAATGATTGTAGCTGGTAACTTCCGGAGTTGTAATATTATGAGCTTTCCTTAAATTTCTTTTCGGGTTTCGTTTAACCTTGCATTCAAACAGCGAGCTTGCAAATAATCCAGAATGGGTATTCTTTTGAAAGATAAATTGAGGGCTATTTTTCCTGATTTCCAACACTCGAATAGGTCTCGTAGGCATTGGGCATTTTTGAGATACTTGTTGGAGAATTCAGAAAGTTGATATCTTTCCCACAGTCCACCACTTGGAACGGTTTCGGTTTCACTCTGCTGTGGCGGAGGACTTCTCTTCAATCATCCGGGGTTTCCGTATGAGCTTTGTCATGAATTAAACTTATGTTCCGAAACTATGTTAAAAAACTGAAAAACGGTGTAATTTTTATTTTGCCCTCCACAAGAGTCGCATAATATTATCAACTTTTGAACCTGAGATGACAGTACGTTATACACAAAGTGATGAATCATCGAACACCGATTTTGCTACCGTTTCGTCATAACTACAGAAAACAGAGGTAGAATCGGCCAATACATGTACATTAAAGCTTATAAAATTAAGTTGCCTTTTTAGTAGACATCGTTTGACGTCACATTAGGGGTGGGCAAATTTTTTGGAAGTCTATGGTTATGGCTTCGGTATCAGTTGCTTTGGACGACAATTTTCGATATTTTTTTTTCACAGAATAAATTTTTTCACTTCTCGCAAGATGAAGTTGTTTCTCGTTGTTTTTTTCTTGTAATTTCTACAATATTTGGGTTTTATATTCATTACTACTGGCATCTAATTACTGCGAATGGGCAGATATTTCCGCTTTTATAGTGTCACAGTAGCTACAGGTGTTTCCGAGGAAAACCGAATGCAATATTAAACTTTGTTTAAAAAGTTTCGAGAAACTTGTCATACGATAATTTATTATCGGGATTTTTTTCTAAGTACATAGTATGTAACTTAGTTATATTGAGTTCTTCAGGGATATAAGTTTTCTTACTTTTTTTTCCGGGAGTAATGCGATTTTCTTCCTTTCATGGAACCAATAAATTCTGTCACTTTGACGATAGTATCTTCAGAAATTTTGTAGGACCTATTTCCGTATGTTCTTCTAGCGTCTAATGGTACAGTGCTAGTTGAGAGCAGAAATTCCATTACTGGATAAGAATGCTCGAAACATACTTGCACATCACGAAAATCTTCATCAGGGCCATTTCTAACACGATAGGAATAAGAAGCAAGTTACAAGGCTTGCTGTTGCTGTTCAGTAAAGGCATATGGTATCGGTCATTTGCGGTAGGAGAACGTCCAATGGTTAATGTTGCTAGCCATTTTTCACGTGTTTGTAGTTTTCGCGCGTTCTTCCGTCAGTTGTTAGGTTAGCTGTGTATGTGCCTATTAATAAGAATTTTTTTGGTAAGTAAAAATATATTTCTATGCAAAACGAATAATCATGGTTTCTTGAACCTATATTTGATGATTTGTGTTAAATGATATTACATATAAGGTGATAATTGATAAAATAACTTTATAAAAAAACATTGGTAATCATATGGTAACAAGTATCAATAAAAGTTTGTTGTTTTCAGCATTTTGCTATTATGGATGGATTCAATGAGATTCCTTCATGTAGTTTCTACGAAAATTTGAAGGGTAAAATACCACCTTCTCCTCAAGTTTCTGGTAGCTCCGATACGGGGGATGAAGAAAATATAGTCGTAAAAAACCTTCGAAAACAAAATTGTCGAGTTAGAATATTTATTGGTAACAAACTTTATATTATTTTATTTCAAATAATACTATTTAATTAAATAATTTTAGATGATGATTCAGATATAATATCAAGTGACTCTAAGCACTCCGATTCCTCTGAGAATTTATTGCCAGCGAAGTAAGTTCATCAAATAAGGACACAAACGACAGGTAAAATATACATTAAACTTTAGGAACTACTATATAATTAGGAGCTCTTATTCCAATTTTTGTTTTAGAAAATATAATAAACGACCCTGAAGATGCTGATCAACCTCCTAGAAAAAGAAAAAAGTCAGGAATAACATTCAACTGGAGGAAAAGCGACTTACCCCAAAATGAAAGAGACACTAAGTTTGCTCCTAAAATAAATGAGGAACTACTTCCACCATTGGAGTATTTTACCAAACTGTTCTCACTAGATATTTTAGACTACATCATTGAGCATACAAATCTGTATAGTACTCAAATAAAAGGCACAAGCATTGGTACTGTTCTTAATGAGATGACAGATTGTTTGTCAATTTTGTTGATGATGGGTATATTAGATCTTCCTTCCTATGAAGATTATTGGGCCAGTGGAACACGTATCGAACAAGTTGCAAGCCTGATGCCCATCAAACGTTTTAAACTTCTGAGAAGATTGTACATTGCACGGAATAGAACCAGTAGACGCAGTAAAAAGATACAGTAAAATTTCAAAAACAAAAATAGATGTTGCCTGCCCTTCTATTGTAAAATAGTGTTACGATAAATTCTGACCCTAAACTGTAAATATGACTAATTCTTTCTTTGTTGTAGTTATTCGAGAGTGCGACGATCTCTCATCGAGGACCGCAGACTGGTTTTTCTGGTCCCGTTTGGAAGTATCGAGTCGTGGAAATGACTCATTATAGGCCTTTCAGCAAAACAGCAGTCTATGTTCGATGTGTTTCGAGAAACAACTGTTTTCATTCTCGAATAACAGGACTTTATATTTATAGAGGAATTTTGGTTATGGAGGGACAGTTAATTCTGACGACGCGCTCGCGAGTTTAAATGTTACGCTCGACTATATAAATTATGTATTATTCTTGAAATAAATTAATATAAATTATTGTGCTTTTTAATGAATTAAGATAAGAACAAGACATTATAAATTAAAGAATTCACAACAAAATATAAATAATTATAAACAAATAAAAGACCTAACAGTGGTGCAGAAGTGTGATATAAAATAAATTGTGAAAATGGCTACGATTTATGAGCTGACAGTGACTAATTTAAAAAGACGTCTTGAAGACAGAGAATTAGCTTCTACCGGAAAAAAGGCTGAGTTAGTCCAACGACTAAAGAACGCTTTGCTAAAAGAAGGACTAGATCCAGAGACTTATATATTTGAAGATGCTGTCCTCTCGTCGATTTCGAAAGTTTCTGGTGATGTAGCCAAAGTTTCTGGTGATGTAGCCAAAGTTTCTGGTGACATCGCATCATTAGAGAACAAAGTTTCCGGTGACATCGCATCATTAGAGAACAAAGTTTCCGGTGATATCGCATCATTAGAGAACAAAGTTTCTGGCGATATTTCGAAAGTTTCCGGCGACATCGCTTCTTTAGAAAGCAAAGTTTCTAACGAGATTTCTTCTCTGGAAAGCAAAGTTTCTGCTAACATCTCTAAAGTCACTTCTGAGATGTCTGCTCTTGACGATAGAGTGTCTTCGTTAAAAAACCAAGTTGCTGCCGATATGTTGGCCTTCGAAGAAAAGATATGGAAAGAGATGGAAAGGAAGATGGAGGAAACAGGGACAGCAGAGAGAGGAAACAATCCAATTAGAGTAGAGATAAAAGAAGACGAGACGAAATGTAAGTTGGAAACACGGCCGAAATTTGAAGGAAGTGGAAGTTCTGTGCATGTCAAAGTCCCAACTTTCGACGGAAAATCGTCATGGAACAACTACATGAAACAGTTCGAATCAGCTGCAAGAGCGAATGGATGGTCTGAAAAAGAAAAGGCTGTAAACCTGACTATCGCTCTTCGAGGAGATGCCTTAGATGTGCTTCAGACCATAGCCGTAGAGGAGACCGATGATTTCGAACAACTGAAGAAGAGGTTAAATATGCGATATGGCCACGAACATTTGGAGCATGTATATCAGTCGCAGCTTAAAAATCGTAGACAGAAGAAAGATGAGGCTCTTCAAGAATATGAAGTAGATATTGCCAGATTAGTACGATATGCTTATCCAACAGCTCCCGAAGACATGATGGAAAAGTTGGCCGTTCAAACGTTTATTGATGGTCTTCGTGATCATGAAATGCAGAGAACACTACGATTAGCTCGTCACAAGACGCTGGTTGATGTCTTATCCGCCGCCCTCGAATATAAGTCAGCTACGCAGGCCTCTGGCGGTTACAGTAAAGTTAGGACTGTAAAAGAGGAAGGAGATGAAGATAAACTTGACCAGCTCGTTAATATGATAAAAAGCATGACATACAAGAAAACGAAGACCATCAGATGCTGGAATTATGGCGAAATAGGACACGTACGAAGCTCCTGTAAGCACCCTAGGTACGACGCAAATCAAGAAACTCACCACCAGGAAAACTAGAACGGGTCAGCCTTAGGGGGGCAGCTTCGACCCAGAACTTTTCCAAAGACCCTCTCATACTAATAGCTTCTTTGAAATGTCGTGAAGATAGTGTATATGTAGATGGAGAAATAAATGGTAAAAAGCATACGTTGTTGGTGGATACCGGAGCGACCAGAACCATTATACGTCCAACAGTTATAAACAGCCGTAAGAAACTGTTACCAACGAGGTTGCGACTTCGGACCGCTACAGGTGAAAATGCCAACATTCATGGAGAAATCCAGGTACAATTGGGAATTGGAGCAGAAAAGTTCGTCCATACTGTTATAGTTGCTGACATCGAAGAGGATGTTATATTAGGAATGGACGTAATGAATATGCATGGATTCCAATTGGATTTTAAGAATAAGGTAATCAAAGTTGGCAACGAGGAGGTATTTCTTCATCCACATAATGACAACACTGTGCAAGCAGCCATTACAGAAGATACAGTCGTGCCTGCGAGAAGCGAAACGATCATAGTAGCGCGACTACAGGGAATTGTAGACGAAGGGAGACCTGTTATGATGGAGCCTTGGAACCACGACGATGAGGTTGGCCGTGGAATCATAATTGGAAAGGAATTGGTGACTTCGGCTAAAGAAATTCCTGTGAGACTTATCAATGTCAACGACTACCCAGTGACCATAAAGAAAGAGACAAAAGTAGGAACTTGTGTACCTGTGACATCCATAATTCGTCAGGCGACAACATCTGATAATTCCAACGACAAATTCGACCAAATGGTTGCAGTTGCAGGACAGTCTCTAAATCAGATGGAGAAAAGGAAATTAAGGGAATTTCTTCGGCAGTATCGTGATATTTTCGTACCGAAAGGAGGAAAGACGGGAAGAACTACCGTTGTACTAAGCCAATTCGTCAAACAGCTCGACGATTACCACAGGCAAAGAGAGAGGAAGCTGAAACGATTGTTCAGGAAATGAAGAAAGACGGGGTGATAGAACCTTCTACGAGTCTATGGGTCTCTCCGGTGGTCCTGGTTAAGAAGAAAGACGGAACGACGAGGTTCTGTGTGGATTACCGTTTGCTGAACAACGTTACCAAAAAAGATAGTTATCCTCTGCCTCAGATCGATGACACATTGGACACATTGGCTAGAAGTAAATTGTTTTCTACTTTAGATTTGAAGTCTGGATACTGGCAGGTAGAAATGGACCCAGTCGATAAAGAAAAGACAGCCTTCACCACTGGATCTGGATTGTGGCAATTCAACGTTATGCCATTTGGACTTTGTAATGCTCCTGCGACATTTGAGAGGCTTATGGAAAATGTGTTGAGAGGGTTATCTTGGAAAACATGCCTGGTTTATTTAGATGACATAATCGTCTTGGGGGAGACATTCGAAGATCATTTGAGGAATTTAGAAAACGTTTTTAATCGACTTAAAGCTGCCCAATTGATGCTAAACCCCAAGAAGTGCCAGCTATTTCAAGGTAAAGTCAATTATCTGGGTCATATAGTTAGTAAAGAAGGAGTGGCCGTGGATAAGGGAAAAATCGATTCCATTAAGGAATGGCCAAAACCAACTGACAAACATCAAGTGAGAAGTTTTCTAGGACTATGTACTTACTACCGGAGGTTTATTAAGAGGTTTGCAGATATCGCTAAGCCATTAACGCGACTTACAGAGGAAGCAAGAGAATACCGCTGGGATATAGACTGCCAAAATGCCTTTAAAACGTTGAAAAAGCATTTAATAACAGCACCAATTTTGGGGTATCCACTGCCAGAAGGAGAGTTCATCTTAGATACGGATGCAAGTAACGTGGGAATTGGAGGAGTGCTGTCTCAGATTCAAGGAGGACAGGAACGAGTCCTCGGATATTTTAGTAAAGTCCTTTCAAAACCTGAGCGGAATTATTGCGTCACGAGAAGAGAACTTCTAGCAGTAGTTAAATCAGTAGAGCACTTCTATCAATACCTCTATGGCAGAAAGTTTCTAATCCGAACCGACCATGCCGCAATTAAGTGGTTGATGCAGTTTAAGAATCCAGAGGGTCAGATAGCCAGGTGGATCGAACGACTCCAAGAATACGATTTTAAGATTGAGCACCGGGCCGGAGTTAGCCACAGAAACGCTGATTCTCTTTCCAGAAGGCCATGCCCAGCAGAGTGTTCCCACTGCAACAAAACGGAATCCAAGGAAGCATCAGTGCTAAGAACGACGATTGTCAACGACGACTGGACGCCTACTAAGATAAGGGAAGAACAAGAGAGAGATCCAGTTATACAGAAAATCCGAAAATGGAAAGAGGAAAGCCGTCGACCACCTTGGCAGGAAATATCAAACCTATGCTCAGTAGTTAAGACGTATTGGGCCCAGTGGGACTCATTTATCATCGAAGATGGCTTGCTCAAACGAGTCCTGGAAAATGATGACGGTTCAGAGAAGAGAAGACAGTTGGTGATCCCAAAGAGCAGAATAGCCGAAGTACTTCGTCAGTTACACGACAGTCCATCGGGAGGGCATTTTGGTGTAAGGAAAACCCTTCAGCGAATTCGGGAACGGTTTTATTGGATGAACAGTTCCGACGATGTAAAAGACTGGTGTAAGAAATGTACTATTTGTGCCACGAGTAACGGGCCTTACCGAAAAAGGAGAGCTCCTATGAGACAATATAATGTTGGAAGCCCGTTTGAAAGAATAGCTTTGGACATCGCTGGGCCATTTCCAGAAAGTGAAAAGGGAGGCAAGTACATGCTGGTAGTAATGGATTACTTCACTAAGTGGGTCGAGATTTACGCACTTCCAGACCAGAAGGACGCCACCGTTGCAGATAAGTTGATCCAAGAATATATCAGCCGATTTGGAGTGCCTTTGGAGATCCATAGTGACCAAGGCAGGAACTTCGAAAGCGATCTATTCCAAGGAATATGTGATAGACTAGGCATGAAGAAAACAAGAACTACCGCGTATCATCCGCAATCGGATGGTATGGTAGAACGAATGAATAGGACAGTTGGCAAGTATTTGACAAAGATGGTGTCCGATCATCAGCGAGACTGGGACCAATACCTTCCGTTCTTCACAATGGCCTACAGATCTGCTGTTAACGAATCAACAGGCCAGACACCAGCCAAAGTCCTATTCGGACGCGAAATGCGACTACCTTGTGATCTAGAGTTTGGGTGTCGACCTGGAGAAGATGTAGCAGGTGAAGATTATGTGATCGAATTACGAAGAAGAATGGACGATGTACATGAGTTGGTCCGTTCCCACCTTCAGATCGCTAGCGACCGAATGAAGAAACGGTACGATACACAAGCCGAAAAGGGTTGCTTTAAGAAGAACGACAAAGTCTGGCTGTATAATCCCAAGAAGCGGAAAGGTTGTTCTCCCAAATTGCAGCAGTTTTGGGAAGGTCCATACCTCATCATGGAGAAGATCAACGATGTCATCTACCGAATAAGCAAGATTCCGAGAGGAAAGCCGATGATAGTACACCATAACCGGCTGGCGTCTTTCGAAGGTGACCACGACGTAGATGAAGAAGTGGAAGTAAACCAAGTCCAAGACGTGTCTGACCTCACGTTTGAGGAATTCATGGGTGCCTATGGAGGTACCGGTAAAGCAAGACATGGTGTTACCACTGAAGAAGCAAGATCTACTCGCGCTCCCCGATGACTACTCGCTGGCCCTTACCATCCCGGCCAGTATCAAAGACGCACCAGGGTTGGCATCCGTCTTTCGAAGGAAGTTTGGTCGAGTTGCAGAACTGCAATGCCAGGTGCCAGCTCCCGGTAAAACCTTGAAACTCCAAGATGCATCACGTTACCTTTTCTACCTGGTAACAAAAGACACTGCCCGTGACCAACCTACCTACCGAGATGTATGGGAAGCCTTACTTCAATTGAGAGAGCACGTACTAGAGTCCGACGTGCAAAAGTTAGCCATGCCCAAGTTGGAGTGCCGCCAATTAGATTGGAGGGTTATCCGAAATATGGTGGAGGAGATCTTTAAAGACACCGAAGTCCAGATGTTAGTCTGTTGCAATCCGCATAGTTACTGGTGCGGAGAGAAAACCGTACCTTGTCATTTTTATACAACTGGAAGTTGTAAAAGAGGGTCCAGTTGCCGATAGCAGCATACCGTTCCGGTTCCAGTCCCGACAAGGTTCCAGGAGGAACCATCTTTTAAGAGGGGGGCAATGTTACGATAAATTCTGACCCTAAACTGTAAATATGACTAATTCTTTCTTTGTTGTAGTTATTCGAGAGTGCGACGATCTCTAATCGAGGACCGCAGACTGGTTTTTCTGGTCCCGTTTGGAAGTATCGAGTCGTGGAAATGACTCATTATAGGCCTTTCAGCAAAACAGCAGTCTATGTTCGATGTGTTTCGAGAAACAACTGTTTTCATTCTCGAATAACAGGACTTTATATTTATAGAGGAATTTTGGTTATGGAGGGACAGTTAATTCTGACGACGCGCTCGCGAGTTTAAATGTTACGCTCGACTATATAAATTATGTATTATTCTTGAAATAAATTAATATAAATTATTGTGCTTTTTAATGAATTAAGATAAGAACAAGACATTATAAATTAAAGAATTCACAACAAAATATAAATAATTATAAACAAATAAAAGACTTAACAATAGTACAATAAACATATGGGAGGCGTAGATACGGCTAATGCATTAATGGGTTTTTACAAATCTCCACATAAAGCTAAAAGATGCCACGTTGGAAAAGGTTCCAGAAGGGGAAGACCAAGTTTGTGCCAGGCTGGTTTTCCAAAAATAAGATGTCCAGTAGTTGAACGACCAAATGATTTAGCAAGATTGGATTCTTATGCACATTGGCCAATACATACCACAAAAGGAAGATGTAGGTATTGCATCAAGGGAACGTGTCGTGTAAAGTGTGAAAAATGTGATGCAAGGCTGTGTCTCACCGAGGAGAAAAACTGTTTCAAAGCTTTTCATCAAAATAAAAAATTGTAAACTGTTTTGTTTTCTTGTCACCATATAGTTGTAATAATAAAAAGTTTAGTAATTTTTTAAGTTTATTTTGCAGACCTTGTTACCATATGGTTACATTCTGTAATTTGTTGCAGGATAATGTTTCAGATATATAAATATCAATATTTGATTATACTGAACATTTAGAGACGGCTTATATAAATAACTTATTTTTTTAAAGACATTTTAAAGTGGTGCCCGATAAAAGTTATAATATACAATGTTACCGTATGGTTACATGTACCGATAAAGGGTTAATTTTAATAATATTTCATTATTTTAGATTTTCATAAATCTTCTACTTCTGAGCAATAGTTACATGGAGTAACATGCTAATTTGTGATATCCTGAAGAGCAAAATCGCAGAAATGTTTGAGTTTACGCTTAATTATCTACAGATGGTCCTTTAAGGCAGAGTATTTTAGAAGGTACGGAACTTACAACAAACCAGTACTAATGAATATAGAGGTATCTATATTTGTATATCAAAAGGAAGATCTCCAACACGATGGGAACATTAAATGAAGATTGGTAAAAAAATCCCTTCATAAAGTTGTCCATCTGACACAGAATTGGAGCCAATGGAGACAGCAAGCTAACAATATTTAGAGTGTCTCCACCCATACCTTAACAAGGGCTTAAGGAATGAGGAGGAGGAGGATATTTGTTGCCAATACTTTACCAAAGAAAATTATACAAATAAACAAGTGTCAGGATATCTGTGTTTTATTCTGTTTTTTTTTACTTTGGTTTGTTAATATAATGGAAAATAGATATAATCATAAAATATTAAATAAAAACTTTCCTGTACCATAATATATACTCCCTCTGTATCATATTTTATGTTATACATTTATATATAAAAATGTGTAAGTGTATACTATATGTTTGGACAGAGAGAATATATTTTTTGGCATAGAATAAATTTTTATTTCTTATTTTATGACTATATTTACTTTCCATTAAAAGCATACCTTTTGAATTTTGGCGCTTAAAATTCAGAGCATATTTTTTGAATTTGCCGCCAAATGAAATCAGTTTTGGCAAGTCCGTATTTGGCGCTAAAAACTTTTTCCCAAAACTTTCCATGGGAGTTACCTTACTAGGGGGTATATACTCTGGATCCTGACGGTTATTCCCTCGCAGCGCGGGGACTATGATGGTTCTTCCCCAGTACACCGTTTCTTTAAACATTTGTAATAAAAGGACTGTAAATGTTTTTTCCTTTTACTCCGGACCATCCAAACGTAATATGTATTCATCACTAGAAAACTTCGTCATCTCAATTTCGACCAAAAGTGGACTATGATTGTTTTTCCCCCTCCTCATATGTAATTACCGTTCGTGATTTGAAGATTTATTTATATGAACATAATTTAATTTGCAGTATATATTTTTGTGAATAGTATATTTGGTAATTTTTTACTTTATTTTTCTTCATTTGCAGAATTTTTATGAATTTTGGGGGTATCCTGTAAAAGTTGACGTGATACGACAAAATCTGCGATTATTTTTTTATTCAGAGACCAAAAGTAAGTTGAAAACAAAATCTGCGGTTATTTTTTGATTCAGAGGCCAAAAGTAAGTTGAAAACAATTCAAGATTTAACACAACGCAACTAGTGTTCCCTGTATAATATTTCCCCAAGACTATTTTACGATATGAAGTATCATTTCAAAAATATTGTTTTCTTTATTATTTTTTTCGGTTTTTTGACTTAAAAAGCTTTATTTCATCACTTTTGGCCGCAGTTCACTTCGTACTTCTCATACTCTCCAATTACATCAGCATAAAAATGATTACACGTACATATTCTATATCTTAACAACAAAAGTTTAAAAATTCAAGGACCTGAATTTAAACCGAAATACACTGTAATTTGTAACCAACGAAGACACAAAGATACGCCCAGGATGACACATTATCTTTCTTTTGTGCCTTTTGTTAATATGGCACGCCTTTATCCAAAAAATTATAAAAAATTCCGGTCCTGTGTGTTTATAACAAATTACACTGTATTAAATTGGTTAAAATTTAATTAGGCCTCTGTTGTTATGTAAATTCTATAATTGATAGTATCTCATTTCGAAAAGGTACACTGTTTGGTTAATGACATTATTATTATTTTACAAGCGTCACCGTTATATATCCGTCTTTGTAACAGAGACATTGACTTATTGAGACTGATTATCGCGATGATAAGGAAAAGACTCGGTAATGATGGCGATGGCAGTTTATAAAATACCATGCACGACCTCCTAGACGCGGGACAATAGTTTAGAGACATTTATTGATGAAAAATGATAAAATATTGACGGATTTTTATGGTTATTGTTTTTTAGAATACGGAAAATAATGTTTTCTAAAAATAATCAACATTACTAAAGGTAGACAAATTTTGATTTAACCATATTATATTATGTGAAAGTATATTATCCCCATAATATGATTTATCCCAAGGATATTTAAACCAAATAGCAAATATAAACATAAAGAGATTGGTTTTGGATGAGTGGGAGTGTAGTTTAAGAGTTATAACCTTTTATTTGTTTCCGTTTATGGAACCTGCTTGGTGTTTTACTCAACTGAAAAAAAAAATAACCACATCTTCTCCAGAAATTTATCAACCAGTGCATACAATTTAATACAAACTTATTGAGGCATTTTTTTAGTAATAAGTTACATGGAGTAAAGTTTACCTTTTCTATATTATGTTTAAATACTTTTACCGGCCCGCGGTCCATGAGCTTTTCTTAGCATTTATTCATAAGAAAAAATTTACACTGAACAAATTTTTGAAGCTGTACCCAAAGATGATGTAGCTACCGTTGGCTTAAAAGTTGTTTTAACTTACTTCCGATTTCGCCGTTTGATTGATTGATTGGTGCAAAGTTCGATTGGTTACTTATGGTGTTCTTGCAAATTACAACCCGTGTAAGGTATCAGATAATCGATGACTAGCACACATAGCTCGAAAATGGAATCTCAGAATTTTGTGTTAATAGCTTAGATGCGACGTGCGGCGCTCCCGAAGACCATTTTTACGATTCTAGTGCTGTTATTATCAATATCCGCTGATTCTGTTATAATACAAGAGTGTTTCATTCCACAATTGACCTAAAATATATAGGTGTAGTTTTTTTGCGTTCGCTAACTTGATTATACATATAGGGGTGCGTGCGGACCGTTGTGTCACAGAATCCTACGATGCCAGTGGGTACAACAATCAGCGCCCTTACACTTCAGTTAGGTAACAGCTTCAGTTTTTGCGAACTGCTATATAACTAAAACTGTAGATCCAACAAATAGGACCCAAATCTCAACAATGTCGTATACTACTGTTTGTAACGCTCAAGTCTATAATACAAAAACCCTGATAGAGTCCTCAGTAAATCGCATAACTTATATTTGCAAGACAACTACCTAGTCTGAAAATATGTGTAATTTAATTTTATCTTTGTTTTATACATTTTGTATGTCCTAATTTTTGTTTATAAAAAATAATTCGTAAAAGAGATGAAAGTAAGAAGAACAACTTGTTGTTCCCAGCAGAGGCGTATTACCATATTTGTTGCAGGTTAAAAACAAAGATTTAGTACATTATGCCAAGAGGGGCAAAAATAAATAATAGCCAAAATCGCAGGTAAATTAAAAGCCGATGCAAAGCCGATTTAGAGCATTTTTTGTTTACCCCCGAGTAGCATATGCTATTTTTGTAATGCCTTAACATCAAGTGATCATTTTAGTTAGCTCGCCGGGCCTAAAATGATTATATTAGGTAAAGCCATAACAAAAACTAATTTAAATCCACCTACCCAATGACTGAAAATTAAGGAGTCCAAAAACAGTAAGTCGAAAAGTAAACTAACATACCTAATGTCTACATAGTTAAGGGGTTCAGAAACAGAGGCAACTAAATTACACCCACATACGCATTAAAAATTTAGGTTGTCCTAAAACAGAGATGTTTTAGGATCCCCTTGGCCATGACGGAGTAGTGATCGAAGCGATCAAACTAGGTGGGAATTAAATTATCCATATTTTGGATAAGCTTTTTACTGAATGCATCTACCAAGGAAAAACTCTTTCAAGGACACATAACAGATCTAAAAAACTACCGTCCTATCAGTTTCCTTTCACACATATAAACTTTTCACAAAAATTATTAAAAAAGACTGGACGCTAAATTAGACTTCTTTGCGCCTAGAGAACAAGCTGGATTTAGATCTGGACACAGCACTAACGACCACTTACCGGTGATAAAAAACCTGATACAGAAGTCTGCAGAATACAGCAAACCATAGGCACTGATATTTGTCGACTACGAGGAAGCATTCGATACCATAAGCCATTAGAAAATGTTAAAAGCATTGACAGAATGCCGAATAGACCATCGCTACACTAACATAATTAAATATATCTACCAAAATGCAACATTTAGCGTAAGACTATCTGAACACGAAACAAATAAATTCTGTATACAGCGAGGAGTTCTACAAGGAGACACCGTCCCTCCAAAGCTATTCACGACGCTTTTAGAACATACTTGTAAGAAGGCATATCTGAACGAGCATGGTATCAACATAAATGGAGAGAAGCTCACTCATTTAAGATTTGCAGATGACATTTTTCTTATAAACAATCGGATGGATGATGTAATAATAATGTTGGAAAAATTATATCACGCTTCCTTGGAGGTCGGACTAAAGATTAATATGAACAAGACGCAAATAATGACTAATTTGGTGCTAAATCGAAATACTGCTGTTGATGGAAGGGATATTGTGCAGACTACATCGTATAAGTACTTAGGACATGAAGTTCGTTTAAGCAGAGATAACTAGACATGTGAGCTTCAACGTCGCATAGGATTAGTCTGAGCAGCGTTTGGTAAATTAAACTATGTATTTAAATCGGATCTACTCATATGCCTCAAAAGGAAAATCTTTGACCAATGTGAGTTAACTGTACTCACTTATGGAGCGGAAACATTAACACTCACAAAAAAGGTAGTGACTAAGATTCGCGTACTTCAGAGACCTATGGAGCGCCAGATGTTGGGTGTCTCTCTGAGAGACCGAATCCCAAACGAAGAAATACGTCGTAGAACAAAAACAATAGACGCCATCGAAAAAATCGCGTCGCTAAAATGGAATTGGGCAGGACAAGTCGACAGATTATCAGACAACCTATGGGCAAAACGTATTGTCGAGTGTAGACCAAGACAAGAAGCACTACAGAGTAAAGGACGCCCACCAACTAGATAGACTGACGAAAAGAACTGAGGGAGACCTATGTCCAGCTGTAGACGCATACAGGTTGAAGATGAAAACAGAGACTAGTCAATTCAATCTATATTTCAGATGGCCGCAAATTTAGGAATCAACAAACAGTGAATAATGAATTAAAACGATATACTCAATAGCTGTGAATTTTAGAATTTGACACTTGGCGTGAGTTAAATTTAGCAGTCACAGTTTTTTGGCCAATAAATTGGCAGCCATTGTGTAGGGTTTAGGTGGTTTTAATTTACTATTCACTCTTCATGCAGCTATGAGATATGTGAATATAATTTACTTTTTATTAGTTTTGGATCCTTAAATTTGCAGAAACATATTGAATTTTTTTTGGCCAGTCACCGTTTTTAGATTCCAAAAAAATTAAATGAAAATACTACAATTTTTTTTCATTGATTTTGTGTCGCTTTTTGATTTATAATCATCGTTCTGATTTTATTTTGTATAAAATGATGTCTTATCAATATTATATTTTAGCGTTATTGTTGATTTTTCGGTAGTATTTTCAGATTTTCGAGTTTTTTGAGTATTTCTGCACCTGGATATGTGGCAACTTGTTTAATAGTATTTTAAAACTCCGCGGATATATCCATCGGATATGCATTTTATAAAATATATTTTTTATAACCATGTTCTCCACTTTGCAGAATTCCTAGCTACAATACCGAGAGCACCACCTACGTTATTCACTTTGCCCCTTCCAACTTTGGAATTGAAGATTATCATAGATAAATAGATTTAATGAGGTGGCATTTGACATATTTCACTGCAACTTTTCAGATCTATTGTCATCCCCTAATCCTAGATTATATTCTCTAGCCTAACCCTTTTTAAAAGGGACTAATAGTTTCGAGACTGAAACTTCCATGTAGCTCT
This sequence comes from Diabrotica undecimpunctata, assembly GCF_040954645.1. Classification (NCBI taxonomy): domain Eukaryota; kingdom Metazoa; phylum Arthropoda; class Insecta; order Coleoptera; family Chrysomelidae; genus Diabrotica; species Diabrotica undecimpunctata. The sequence goes on along the minus strand of NC_092805.1, from coordinate 89,800,853 downwards.
TTGCCGGTGGCTTCTCCTCGCCTAATGTAAAGAGCTGCACATTTGCCAGACTATCGTACTGATACAAAATGTGCTCTGCTATTTCTTCCCTTAGGTGATAAAATCTGCATAAATCATCATCTGTTAATCCCATCAGCTGCAACTGCAAGTGCCCTGTTAACAGACCTACTATGGCTTTGACTATTTTTCTGACTTTGCTTATTAGGTCTGCTGTAAAGTTTGGCAAATGTTCTATAATGAACCTGTTTCGCCTGTCTTTGTCCTGGTGGATTCCTTCACCATTCCAGAGATTTGTGTGTTATCCACCTATGACCCTCCTTCCTTGGTACCCAGGTTACCGTAACCTTGCTATGGTATCCTAGTTTATTAAGGTCATCCATACAATTCCATATTAGCTTAGAATTGACTTATCCAGAATTAAGTACCTTAAGAGCTGCCTCGCTATCTATGAGAATGACAATTTATTGTTGCGCTCTTTTTTGCCTTTCTATTTCTCCCATGCAGTGATGGATTGCCGTTATTTCCGCCTGGAAAATTGTGACATCCTTAGATAGACTTACCCTTAAAATATATCCCTTGCTTTGTCCCTAATATACCTGCTCCTACAACCTTACAAGTGTTTGAGCCATCAGTGTACCAGGTAGGTTCTTCTTGTATGGGTACAGCTTCCTTCCAGTCTTTCCTGCCTATTGTTAAAGCTATATTTCATAGCTGTTGCATCGATTGGTTGCATCATTACGATATCTGATTTTAGTTCCTTGATTTGCTTTCTATTATTAGCACTATAAGCCTGGGTTATATGGTTATATGTTACTGACTGTAAATTAATATGTGCATCATAGATCTGCCCTAGCCCTGTATACAGATATAAAGTCATTGATGGAACATTCAGCAGGACTTCCATTACTGCTGTAGGAGTTATTTTTATGGCCCCCGTAATACACAGACATGCTAGCCTTTGTGTATTACTTAACAGCCTTATTGCTTTCACTTGCTGCGTCTTTGTCCACTACGTCATAAACCCTTAGGTTATCATTGGTCTAATAACCCTTGTATATAACCAAAGGGTCATTTTGTCATTTTCTGTAGAGCTGTGACGATACCATCTTTTTTTCGTTGTTCGTTGTATCTCTGTCTTATATTAAGTAAGTATAGCAGTGTCTTATATTAAGTAAGTATAGCTTTTTGGTAGTGAAGTGAGAGAGTATGGAGTTTCAATGCGTTAGATAGGGACAGATCAAACAACCACAAGAGATCTTGTTAAATTGAATTTAAGTTACATTATTTGATCTTATATACTAGTATGTTTAAGTTACATACAGGAATTGATTACATGGCAACGTAAGACTCCACTGGAGGTTGCTAGTCCTGTGACAAAGTGTCTAGGAGGACTTGTTGATAGAGTTGCTATCAACTTGCTAAATTCAATTTAACAACATTTAACGGGTTTTTACCAGTACCAGTATTTAGTGGTACAAAACATGTACATCTAGATAACACTGATGATGGAATATTAATTCCAAAATCGTTCTGTGATGTAGCCCGATAGGGTGTTTTAATTATATACCTTTTATAAAGGATTTTTAAATAAATTTTTTGTGATATATGGTATACAGCCAGCTACAGGAACTTAGTTTCTTTGTGGATGTTCTGTTTCGTTATCTGGTTTATTAACTGTAGGTGCATATAGCTGAATAATATTTATATTAACTGGTTTGGAGTTTATTTGCAAAAGAATAACGATATCTGAATATCAGACAACATTGAGTATGGATTTTTTGCACTTTAACTCACGAAAAAACCTACACCATTTCCATGACTTGGATTACTTTTTCCTGAATAATAAAAATATATTCCGTTTTTGACGCTCATGTCAGTATTTGGCCATCTGGTTTCGCTATTTCTCAGGATATGGTGTTAAGCTTAAGTATTTTTTTATGGCATTATCCAGTTTACCTGCCGTAAAGAGTGTTCTAGAATTCTATGTACGCAGAATAGTCTTTCTCATATCAAGCCAGGCAATTTTTAGCACCTTCGTATGATCAAAAATCTACCCGGCTGAATTGTGTTCTTTTTTTTATGATAAAGAAGAGTTATATGGCAGTGTCCTGGGAAAAATAATGCGGTAGGCTCTTATTACTTTCCGCGTCGCAATTCAGAGACCTTTCCACTTATTATTCAGTTCCGCTTTCTGTTCCTCAGTACTTTACCACTTTAAAGATACTTTCTCGAGTTAAAATCTTATTTTGTTATAACTACTACCTTATACCAGGTTTAGGCTATGCTTATTTAATGACGGCAATACTCGCCATATCACGATACTGGGTTTCCCTGAGTTTCTGTAGCATTTTTAAGCGTTTTTCTAAAGTATACACATTACACCCTCCAGTATCGCCGCCACTTGGTCGGGAACTGCATATTCAATATATTCGCAGCTAACCTTCATGTCTGAAGGTCATCCACTATCCACCATCTGCGATCCCACTGATAGCCTGTAGATTAATTTTCTTGCCATCTTCTATCGACGGTTGGAAATCATCATGGCTATGCGAAGCCTGTTAACTGCCACTCTAAATAGTTCTACACTACTGCATTCAAACCATTTCCTTAGTTCTTAAGGCACGATATTCTTCGTCTTCCCACATTCCGCTTTTCTCGAATTTTTCCTTGCATAATAAGCTATAATAATGAGTATCTTTAGCCTCTCATAGCATAGCCTAGCTACTTAAGTTTTCTTCTTTTGATAGTAAATATTATCTTAGCTTCATTTCCTATTCTTGTAGTAGCTGCGTTTAATATTCTTTGAGTTCATGATATTCGTAGGATTCTTCTGTAACACCAAAATTCAAAGGCGGCCAACTTATTCAAATGTACCTGTTTAAATGTCCATGCTTCCAAGCCATAAAGAAGAGTAGTGAATACGTAACAGCGAAGCATTCTTAGAATTTCAATAGGTGTCTTAATTTCTTTGGTTTGGTCTACATTTGATGTTATCCATGTTCCTAAGTATTTGTAGGTATCCACACTCAACAACCAATTGGATGTTTGCATCTGCTGATTTAGTCATGGTCATGCATTTAGTTTTTTCAATTTCATCCTTAGTCTGTATTCATGACAGCATTCATTAAGTCGTTGCATTACTTCTGTAAATCATTGTTTTTACACGTCATTATTACTGTATCGTCTGCAAAAGGCAAGTTCTTCAAAACTTCTCTATTAATAGATATAAATTCTATTGAATCTGAGAGCGGTTCTTTAAATATGCTTCATTGTCGACATTGAAAAGTGGTGGTGACAGCACGTAACCCTGGCGTACTCTCTGTATTTTGATATCTCGGGTATTCTGGTTGTCTTATCTCGGGCGTCTTACCTTGGCAGTTTGATTCCAATATAGATTAGATGTTGTTTGGAACTAAAAATATTAAAAGGAAAAAACGAAAAGTACCTACCAGAGTCTATTTGGTTTAAATTTAATGAATTCAAACACAAACTTCTAATGTATTTCTTTCAAAAGAATCGACAAACGAAAATTCTTAGACTGAAGGCAAAAATGTGAATTAGTTAGAAAGGATCCATAATCAGGAAAATTTTGAATTAAGTCATATTAAGTACCACACAGAGTTTTATGAATTAAAAGTTGATGGTATCCATACGTACAATAATATCGAATTAGTAAATGTATTTCTAAGGTAGCAGATATTTCTTCCAAATATCAAAAAATTTGGAAATGCCAAAATTTCAAATAAATAGTTACTTTGCTTATTCAGTAAAGATAAAAATAAAGAAAAATAAAGACAAACTAGAAATTAAAAAACAACAAGAAAAAACTGTTATACGAACTTATGATAGACATCTAGGAGTAGCTCAAATCACAAACCATACATGGTCTGTGGCTCAAATTATTGGAATTAAACTAAGGCATCAGCCAACTAAAAACAAGAATAGAATCTTCATCATCATCATCAATGATGCTATAGCCCTATAAAAGAGCCTCGACCTTCCCAAGTCTATTACGCCAGTCAGTTCTATCCATTGCCAACTGTTGCCAGTTTGCTGCGCCTATTTGTCTACCATCCTCATCTACACCATCCCTCCATCTGAGTTTCGGTCTACCCCTAGTTCTACTTCCCACAGGTTGTGACATAAGGATTCTTCTAGGAGGGTTGTTCTGCTGTGATCTTGCCAGATGTCCTGCCCATCTTAGTCTTCCTATGTTTATAAAGGATACTACGTCTTTACCACCAAATATATGTTTATATATGTGATATATCTCGTAGTTGTACCTCCTTCTCCGCCATCAAATATTCTTCTCAGGATCCTTCATTCAAATATAAGCAGGAGATTTTTATCTGCCTTGGAAATGGTCCATGTCTCCGACCCATATGTCAACACTGGTTGTATAAGGATTTTGTATATGGTTATTTTTGTTTTTTGCTTAAGTTTCTGCTTCTCATATGTCTACTCAGTCCAAAATAGCATTTGTTTGCTAGGGTTATTCTTCGCTTGGAATAGAATCTTATTGAAGGATATTCTAAAACGACATGTTCAGATAATGATGGAAGCTAAACTAGCCAAGCAAACATAATAGAAACTAAAAAAATACAAATAGAAGAAAGAGGTGTCATTTTTAGAAATAAAACTATGCCTTGCAGCCGCTTCCCACAAATTCCATAAGTTGGTCAACAAGTATCTAAATTAACCAAGCTTGCATTTTGCAATATACTTTATTGAATCTACTCCATTATTTTGCGTAACTTGCCCCCAACAACTCCGCACTAGGATGCCTACTTGAGTTATTAATCTTGTCCATTCATTCGTATCTAAATAATTATTATAAACCTATAAGCTGTCTTTTGTCATGATTTATAACGTGCTGATCTTTATATTTATTTTTATAATACGGGTGGACACAAGAGTGCGACTACATACATATTGTGAGGGTGAATTATTACCTTGTTTATTTGAGGGAACGCGGTTTTGTTTTATGTTTTAGATTATGAATAGATTATTAAGAAGGTGTATAACAAGTTTATTTCGGCTGACTAACACCGAAAGTTATGCCATGTATTTTAAAGGTATTTACAGAGTCATGTTCATTGTCAAAATTATTGTAAAAAACGGTATATCATCATAGTATACACATATTGTAGCGACAGCTAAAACACAAATAAATGATTTTATTAAATTGAAATTTGTGGTTTTGGGTATTTTGAGCAACATATCGAATTTAAATAAAGTTGTTAGTTTGAACAACAGTTATAAGTTATAAGCTATATTATTTTTATAAAAATTTAAGTTAAATTGTGTTTTATCAATATTATAATTTGAATCCACAAGGAATCTACGTTCCTGTATTTGGCTGTATACCATATATTAAAAAAATTTATTAAAATCCTTTGTAAAAGGTATATATTTTTAAAAACCCAAACGGGCTGTTTTAGACAAAACGTTTTCGGAATCCATTATTCCATCATCAGTGTCTAGGAGTACATGAATGTAGCCACTAAATACATGGGTAAAAATTGGGTACCGTTGGATTAGGTAACTTTAACATCCTAATAATTTATAAAATATAATGTAAAACAAATGTAACTAATTATTTGTTAACGGGTTTTTACCCATGTATTTAGTGGCTACATTCATGTACTCCTAGACACTGATGATGGAATAATGGATTCCGAAAACGTTTTGTCTAAAACAGCCCGTTTGGGTTTTTAAAAATATATACCTTTTACAAAGGATTTTAATAAATTTTTTTTATTATAATTTGCTTATTCTGTCTGTCTTTCCGTATTTCTCCTTTTTCTCTGTTTTCAATAACTAAACATTCTGTGGTATTTTTTGTCTTAATTATGTGTTCACATGCATTTTATTGCTATTTATATCACTAACTTAACCTAACATGTTTGTTTACAAAAAACTGTACCTACTAAAAAAATAGCTGACCAATGGACAAAGTTTTGCAATACAGTTGTTAGTGTTTCTATATAAAATTAAATAAATAAATAATAAACATTTGGAATAATGAAAAAATTGATGATCATTTGGAAACAGGCTTTTAAATGTTTTGACTGTAAAATAAAAATGACTGTTTTATGTATATATTAATCAAATAATTATATATTAATCAAATCGTCAGTAGTAGCCAACACAAGACTATAAGGTTATAGGTATAGCTGTATTTGTAGTGTACCGTTTTACTTCTACCCTATTGTCAACAAAAGTCATCATTTTTATGGACACTTATCGTACTCATATAACATGTCTTTTTCATAGTCCACTTTTTCTTTTGGTACCAAATTCCTGAACGGTAGTTTGTCCGTTGTAGTAAATATTGTAGTTCTTTTTTTTTTCAGGATTTCTAAACGAATCCCCATTTCTTATAAGAGCATAGCTGTAGATCCAGGATAATAAAGGATTTTTACACTCTAAGTGCAAATTTTCAAATCATTGTCCTTATTTCGTTTGCGAGTTCGTTGTTAGTTAAACAGTCTGGCTTCTTTCTCCGTAGCTTTTATAACATGGAACTTTTTGCAGGGTTGGATAGTTAGCCCAACGCCAAACCCCCTATTTTACCCGTTGTTGTCAGGTTCCTAGCCAACTTTCCAACCGGGTTGGACACTGGATCTCCAGATGTGGTTGCATTGGTTTAATAGAGAGCACGAGCGTGAAGATGAGAGTCGGCTTTAAGTAGAAGAGGCTAAGTGGATTAAACTGGAAGAAGCAACTTCTTGTTTTCGCATTATATTCCTTTACTTTTCACACGCTAGTATATATTTTATAAAAATAAAACCAAACAATGTACAAAAAAGATCAAAGAACTGCATTTATAAATATCTTGTGAATCTGACAGTGCGTGAAATTTTCAGACCAGTAAAACAGGATAAACGAGAATAAATCTTACAATAAAAACAGGGAATTTGACAGATCATAGATATTTAAACATCCTTGGGACAATAAATATAGTGTTCAATGGAAGGGTGCATCGATAGTTTTGAAAGAAATAAATACAAAAAATAGGAAAATTAAGGAAGCCGCACTCATCCTACTAAATGAAGCAAATTGTGTAGCAAACACATCAATAGAATGCAGCAAGATCTGCTTAACGACACTGAAAAAAACGAGTTACCAGTACGAATACACAAATACTAATAAGTAGTCAGAGATACATCATCAGCATTTGATTTTAACCGAGGGTTTAACAACACCTTTCAGGACTTTCAGTTCCAAAAATGTACAAATAGCTGTTGTCTTCAAGACCGAGGCGAAGTAAGTCTAATTGTCTAGATTTCTTTCGCTGACAATTCAAAAATATTAACATTTAAAAGTTATATCAATTATTCACAATTCTAATTCAGGAATTTTTGAAAACTACTTCTGGATTAGAAATTAAAATAAGCCACAATTAATTTATTGAATTTACTAATGTTTGTATTTTGAGAACGATTTCCGAAGTGGAAATTGAAACGTCAATAGAAATTGAAACTTTAAAACAAAACAAAATATTTAATTTCAATTACAGTTTATTGTGTTTTATTCTTATGTATAAAATATGCATAAATAGGTCCTTGGATTTGAACTATTTCATCGTTTTAATTGCTATTTTGTTTTGTTCTATCTATCTATCTAAACAGCCCTTGCTGTCCAATTTTGGACATAGACCTCCTCTTCCGTCTTCCACGTCTCTCTATTGTAGGCAGTTTGTATCCACTTCGGGCCTCCGTGTTTCTTCAAGTCATCTGACCATCTCATTTGTGGCCTTCCTCTTTTTCGTTTCTAACTATATGGTCTCCAGTGTATAATCATCTTATTCCATCTGTTGTCTTTCTGTCTTATGGTATGTCCAGCGAACTTCCACTTAAGTTTTGTTATCTGCGTTAATACATCGGTCACTTTTGTTTTGTTGCGGATCCAAGTATTTCTTTTCTTCTCTGATAGCCTGATGTTCAGCATTTGTCTTTCCATGGCTCTTTGGGTCTTTGCTATTTTTTCCATGTTTTCCTTTGTAAACGTCCAAATTTGAGAACAGTAGGTGGGAACAGGAAGTATACATTGGTTGAACACTCTTGTTTTTAAATATTGGGGGTATTTTCTATTTTTTAGTATATAGGAAAGTTTTCCGAAGGATACATAAGCCAACCGTATCCTTCTCTTTATTTCTCCGGTCTGATTTTCTTTATTTAATTTAACTAGTTGTCCCAAATATACATATTCTTTTACTTGTTTCATAGTTGTTCGTGCAATTGTTATTATTAATTCTTCTGGTTGGTTGGTCATAATTTTCGTTTTATTATAATTCATTTGTAGACCTATTTTTGTTGATTCGCTATTTAATTCATCCATCATATTTTGTAATTCTTCCCTTTTATCTGTTATTAATACAATGTCGTCTGCATATCTCAAGTGATTCAAGTATTGGCCATTTATGTTAATACCCCGTTTTTCTCATTGTAATTTCCTCATAACGTCTTCCAAAGCTTGATTGAATAGTTTGGGTGATATAGTGTCACCCTGTCTGACTCCTCGCCGTATCTTAATGGGCTCCGTTTGTTCAACTATTTTAATGGATGTTGTTGCTTGATCATATATATTGGAAATTAAGTCCGTGTACCTATAGTCTATTCTTCCATTTTGTAAAGACTTCTTTACTGCCCAATGTTCCACCTTATCGAATGCTTGTTCAAAGTCTACAAATGCCATATACATTCGGATTTGATATTCGTTGGCCTTTTCAATTAATATTTTTATCGTAAGCAGATGGTCGCTTGTACTGAATCCTTTTCTAAAACCGGCTTGCTCTCTTGACTGGTAATTATCTAACTTAGTTGTTAATCTGTTTGTTAGTAGTTTAGTTAACAGTTTGTACATTACATTCAGTAACGTTATGGGCCTATAGTTTTTCAGATCTTTTCTATCGCCTTTCTTAAATAGTAATAGTGTTATTGCCTCGTTCCATGAGGTGGGTATTTGTTTTGTGTTCAATATTTTATTCATTAGTACGTAAAGGACTTTCACTGTAGTTTTTCCCCATTTTTTAGCATTTCCACAGTTATTCCATCTTTCCCAGGAAATTTGTTTCATTTCTTTGAGTGCCTTTTTTATTTCATTTTTACTGATTTCTGGTTGTAGGTCAGAGTTAACGTTCTCTATTTCCAGTTGTAACTGATTACGGATTTCTTGGGTTGGTTTTTGTTCTGTTTTATAGAGATTTGTATAATATTCGTGTTATCTGTAAAATGTTTCCCAGGTTCTGCTTTAAGCACTTCATGTTTTTATTTTTTTCAATTGTTTTCTCTATCTTTTCTTCTTGTACTCTCCTTTTACACTCCTTGATATTTTTTCTCATAGTTTTGTTTATTTCTTTGTATTCCATTTTATTTCTGTCCCCTTGTTCTATTAATGTTCTTCTTGTGTTCATAAGAATCTTTGTTTCCTGGGATATGAAACTTTCTTTTTTTGTTGTTTTCTGTGCTATTTCTTTACCCACTTTCATTAGAGTTTCAGTAAATATCATGTTTATTTCATCGATATGTTTGTGTTCTATATCTTCCTTGGTCGGCAATATTTCCTTTATTCTCTCTTCGTTCGTCTGTTTTCCTTGTTTTAGTTTTTCCATGTCTAATTTCTGATTATTTTCCATTTTCTTTCTTGTTTCAAATCTACTATCAATGATCACAACTACTACAAAGCTTGGCTCGGACTAGTCTATGGTCGCTACCAGTTGAGAAGCGATTTAGGGCTGTTACGTCTTTAACCATGGATTTTTGCGTTGAAAGGATATAATCAATTTCGTTTTTAGTTTTACCATTGGGACTAATCCATGTCCATTTTCTTTGGGGCTTTTTCTTAAAGAATGTATTTATTGCATATAGTTGCTTCTCCTCCAAGTAATTCATCAATGTGTGTCCTCTGTCATTTCTTTTGCCGTATCCATGGGGTCCTACTTTGTCTTCTTCTTTATATAGTTGTTCTCCTATTTTGGCATTGAAGTCCCCTATTATTAGCGTTAATTTTGATTTCTTTTCTTCCATAGCTGTTGTTATGTCTTCGTAGAAATGTTCAATTTCTTCATCGCTGTAGGTACTTGTTGGAGCGTACACCTGTATGATTTTTAAAGACGTTCTTTTTAATTTAAGCGTCGTGTATGCTACTCTATCTGATATGCCCTTGGTAGATTGTATGTGTTTAACTACTTTTTTATTTATTATAAATTCTACTCCATTGTTGGTGTTTTTTTCATTACCTTTATAGTATAGCAAATTTCCTGATTTTAGCTGTATTTTTTGTTCTCCTTTTGCTTTGTTTTAATTTCTAAATATATTTTAAACCTGGTTTGATTATTCTATTTCAGTCATGTTTTCAAGAAGGAGCTTTTTGTGCGTGACAATTATTTGCTGCCATTTTTATGGTAATTTCTATATACTTTTTCATTTTTATGTGTTTTTACTAAAAGTTATACCTTTAAGAAAATTTTGGTTTTCCTTTTCATTATATTTGACATACATAACCATATCAGCGGATTTTTTTAATATTTAAAAGAAATAGTTTTTTGTCAAGGTCTCTTTTTTTCCTCAATAAATAAAAAATATTTTTTAAACAACACTTTTATTCATTAATAGATATCTTTTCTAACTAATTGAAAAAAGATACTTCTTCTCCTGATTTATGTTTCCAATCTATTTTATACAAACTTAACCTTATAACATTATACCTTCTAAGAATATTGTGACATTAATTTAGTTATAATTTTTAATGTATTTTTCAACTAATTTTTTAACAACGAAATTAATTGTAATTGACATTTTATTACATACATATATATATATATATATATATATACATATATATATATATATATATATATATATATATATATATATATATATATATATATATATATATATATATATATATATATATATATATATATATATATATATATATATATCGAGAAAAGGAGTACGACCGTCAATTCAAAATAAACTGAGGTACACTCAAAGAGTGGTGGGTTTTTCGGTCAAAGTGGAGAAATAAAAGACAAAGAAGGTGGCTACTTCATCTATTTATTGAAGACGTTTCGCTTTCTGCTCAGAAAGCATCATCAGTTCATCTAAAAAGAACAAAATGAAACCAAACATCCATAGAGAAGTTAAAAATGTGTGTTACCTTACAAAGACATGTAGCAGTCAATGATGTTAAAAATATGAAAATCTTACGAAACTGGACACTTAGAGTTAAAGTTGTATAAAACAATTAATTGAAACTAGGTATAGTTTACAAATTAACAAAATTAGCACAGCAAAAGAACATGTGATAATCATACATGTATATAAAAAAGTTATTATAAGAACTTATGTAAAAAACATCAAGGTTTTTTTTTGTGATGTGTAAAGAACTAGAAAAATCATGAGAATGCACTTCCAACAATTTATTTATAATCAGTTAAATTTTAATTTTGACTTTAGGTAACATTATTAAATTATTTAAGATTAATATAGTAATAAAGATAAAAAATGAAGTTACCAGCCTTAAGCTTACTGAATCTCGCAGGTAAATGAATTTACAGGTTAAACACCCACGCAAACAACGTGAATAGATATGGCCTTGAGGTCAAAATGACAGAACAGCAAGGTAAAATACCAACCTCTAATACAATAGAGCCGTACATTCATAGAATGTGATAAATTTGGTTGGCAACTTGTCGTTAAAAAGCCAAAAAATAAAAGGAAAAGGTAGTTAAGATCACCATTTTCCCCCCAGTAATTGATTTGTTAACAAAGAACAAAGCATGCGAGGTCAATCCAAAATATCATATATTATAATATTTATGATGTCACTGGTTAGCCAGCCAACAGGTGAAGATTAATTCAACTTCTACAGTCCAAGGTTCATAGCATTTGGAACTGTGAATGAAAAAGATTCTGTGAATCAATTTCAATTTAAAATTTTACCAAACAAGTTAATCAAAAGGAACAATTACTTTTTAAGTATGTAAAAGTGATATTGACCAAATAGTTAATAAAATGTAAGTTGATGAATCTAAGTTAATAAGAAAAGAAAAATTTATTTTATTTTATTTTTATTTTTATTTAAATTTATTAAATATGAAAATTTGATAAAAACACCTTAAGGGACAATTTAAAGTAAACAACATATTAAGCCTAATTCTGCAAAATTAATGCATGATAAATTTGGCTCAAGTTACTAATGTCGGTTCTCTTATTAAGAGTATTTGGATGTTTTAATATTGAACACATTTCTAAAAACTGTCTTTTAACGAGATTGCGTTCAGTGCCAGGAATTTTAACTTCATTAAAGTTCACTTCGTGCTTAGAGTTAATAGCATGCTGGGCAAGAGCACAAGTATGCTTAGATAAGTTAATATCACTGCGATGTGTCGTAAGACGCCCTCTCAGTGACCTCCCTGTCTGACCGATGTAACATGAGTCACACTCAGCACAAGGTATATGATATATTACATTTACTTGTTCCAGAAGGGACAGAGGTGTTTTAGTTTTAGAAAACAAATTCCTGACAGTCTTGGCATTCTTAATTGCAATTTTAACCGGTACGTTATTATGTTTGTACAGTTTAACGAGTTTCTCAGTAACTTGAGGAAAATAAGGTAAAGATCAGTAATGGGCAGTTGGAGTCCCTAGTACAGTATTAGGCAGAACAGTGTTGTTAATTAAATTATTTGATATTATTCTAAGTTGGTCACCATTGGAAGTCATTTAAAGAAGAACCATAGCTTTGCACGAAAAGGTATTTATTAATATGGGAGGATGGATAGGAATTCTCAATCAGAATTTTCTTCAGTAATTGAAGGGATTCCCTTCGATTAACCGGATGTGTCAGTCTATTTAGCCTGCAACTTAAAGCTTTAATTAGGTTCAATTTATATTTAAATGGATGACAAGAGTGGTAGTTGAGAAACCTATTAGAGGCCATTGGTTTCCTGTACCAACTTGTAGTTAGGGTGTTATCTCCCATTCTAATGACACGCATGTCTAAGAAGGGAATACTATTTGTGTTAGAGTCCTCAAGTTCAACAGTAAACTGTAAATGAGGATCAAACTCATTGAACAAAGACAAGGTGGCCTGAATCTTGTCTGGAGGTAAGGCTAGTAATAAGTCATCAACATACCGTTTAATAAAAGGGATTTGGAAATCTAAAAGACCCAAACGGTCAGAAACCAAATCATCCAGTACATAATTAACTAGGATAGGAGAGATTGAGGAACCCATAGGTGAGGAACCCAAAAATTTGAAGATAATATTTGTCGTTAAAGACCAAAAAATTAGTGTCAAATACTAATTGCAAAAGTTCTGCAAATACATCCCAGGATACAGGACAGTTAGGTTGGATGGAGTTCCACTGATTTCTTAGGGAGGTAATAACACTAGAGAGAGATAAATTAGTGAAAAGAGATACCACATCAAAACTCACTAAAATGTAGCCTTGTGGAAGTTCAAAATTATTAATAAATTCACTAAAATGAAAAGAATCAACAACATTAAAGTTGTTATTATAATTATAAGATTTAGATAAGATGTCAGTAAAAAATTTAGAAATATTAATATTTGGTGAATTGATGGAGGAAACAATTGGCCTCATGCTCAATGTGGGCTTATGTATTTTTGGTAGACAATAAAATCTGGGAGCATATATATATATATATATATATATATATATATATATATATATATATATATATATATATATATATATATATATATATATATATATATATATATATATATATATATATTACTTCACAATCAGTAGAACTGAAGAAGTGCAAACTGCACGAAACGTTATTTATTAAAAGATTGAAATAGTATATTCATTTCAATTAATATATATATATATATATATATATATATATATATATATATATATATATATATATATATAGTATCCATAGATTCAAATTCAGCCTTAAAATAAAGTACCATTTTACGATTTATTTCGACTAGAAGGTAATCAATTACAGAAGAAATTATTTAATGTAAACATAAAACCAAATGCAAATTCCTGTTTTTCTGAAAACGATGTAGCGATATACACAATCGATAACAAATCAAACAAGTATCTTGACGAAAGCCGGTGCATTTAATCTACCATCTCTAATACTTTATCTTAGTGATTCATTGCCAACTGATACAACGGATAGTGATAAGGATTGATGATGCAGATGATGCAAATAGTTGTTCATTGAGTTAAATTGTTTGAAAGTGTGTCTTGAAATAGTCCTTTAAACGAGTTCGCCATGTAAAAATTATTTTAATTTTATTATTATAACTAAAAATAAACTTATTCACAAAGAAGTTAGATATACCTGAGCTTTTTCAGTTAATAAAACAAATTTGCATTTTGCCCATTAATAATCATCTCCTTAAAATGGCAGGCGATCTGACCTATGTACATTAATTTTAAAAATAATTTATATAAAAATATCGTATTCAAATAAATTATGAGTATATATGATTTCTGTAGTTTTCCAGGTTTTACTCCGCGTTAAATTGATTTGGTTTTTAAAAAACCATTGTTTTGACACCTCCATTGTGAACTGGATACTAGGATTTATACCATTTAAATTGTAAAGATTGTAAAGACACCAAAGTATCCCTGTCATGGGGCTAAATGACGAATTGTGAGAATCAACATGTGAGTTTGAGCATTGACGTGGATAGTGCTGGGGTCTCGAAGTATTCCATAAAGATATTGGCAATTACTGGAGATAGTGCCCATTGGGCATCATTTCTTTGTCTCTAGAATTAATTTTGTAAGACGAAATAAGTGTTAGGTATACAATGTTTAATGAGAGATAAGTGGTCTTGCTGGATACTGTATTTAGTTTTCAGAATGTTTAGAGTTTCGTCTATAGGAATGTTTGTAAAGAGTAAAACAATATCGAAACTTCTAGAATGTCTAACGGTAGGATAGGGTATTGTTTAAGAAGTTCCATAAAATGAAAGAAAAATTTTAACGCAGGATTAAGTATTTTCGGCGAGAGGTTGTAGAGCTTTGGCCAAGTACTTGGCCCATGGTTATGTAGGGCAGTTGTGTGCACTGGCAATGGGACGTAGGTTAATATCGGGTTTATGAATTTTGGGTAGGCCATATATTCGAGGTGATTCGGGAAGACTTTGCACGAGGAATTAGAGATGGTTTTATGTCAACAGGAAGAGAGGTTTTATTGATAATGGATTTTGTTGTTTTCTTCAGATAGCTTGTAGGATTATTAGGAATTGGTCTGTAGTCGGGAGTATTAATGAGATTTGATAGTTTATTAATGTAAGAAGAATTTGCATTGCCTTTATTGGCGGAAAAAATGACTAGATTTGGATATTAGAAAGAACTCTAGCGATGTCTTGTCTAATTATTTCAGCATCTTCGGAAGGTAAACTGGAGATAGCTTCTTCAGTTTGACAGATAATTGTCTCAATTGGAATGTGACGAAGGGTCTCAAGCGAACTCTATTTCTGTTCTCTTCATTTCAATAATTTTTTCCCTTTGACCAATATCGTTCGTTTCCCATGTTTTCTTAGGTCTGCCTACTTTCCATCGGCCTTGAGAATTCCAATCCAGTGTTGTACTGGCAATATCATCTAAGGGTCTACGAAATTTAGGGCGCAGCCATCTTTATTTTTATTGCCTTATTTTCTTTGACAGTTTCTTAATTGGTTTAGTTTCATAAATATTCATTCGAGATTTGATTAGGCCAAAATATAAGAAGAATTGTTCGTAATGCTCTATTGATGAAAACTTGTAATTAGTGTACTATGAGTGCTGATATCTTCCACGTTTTAGAGCCATAGAGTAATACATCTTTTACTTTTGTGTTGAAGATTTTTATTCTCGTTTGAATAGGGTAAATCCTGAATTTACACATGTTATTAAGCATATGGTATGCATGACGAGCCATATTAATTATTTCTGGTTAATAATAGGTTAGTTCTGGTTTCTGGTTTCTGGTTAATAATCTAGATCTTTCAGTATGTTTGTTAATCCCCAGTAAATTCTTCTGTAAGAGTTTTTCTTTGTTAGTACGAAATCCTGTACAATGTTGAATAAGTGGAAGGATAAATCACAGCCCTGTTTTACTTCGTTTAGTAGAGCTATTGGATCAGGCGTTATGCCATTGTGTAAAACTTGGCTTTCTGTATCACTGTAAAGTTATTTGATGACATTTATTGTTTTTTCTTCGACCGTGTCGAAGGCTGCCTTGAAGTTAACAAAGCGTATAAAGAGTGGAGTTGAGTTCCTGCGACTGTTCTACGATTACTTTAAGTGTGTAAATTTGATCTATACATGATAAGTTTATAATAATGTTGGATAATCATATAATGTTTATTATATTGCTTTCATCAAGAATTCCATATAGTGGGACTCTAGAGGTAGTTTACCCCCTGCATGGGGTTGATTAACTCGAACTCACTGGATACTCATAATTACTTTATTGATTCTCTAAGTACAATAATAGAGAGAGTACCAGTTGACGGATGACAACAGTAGTTTCGACTGTTCACTTTTAATTCTTAAGTTGGGTGTGAAGCCAGCTTGTTCCTTTCTTTTTTTGCTGTTAATTTTTTTATGGTATTCAGAAATGTGATTCCTCCCAGTTTTCGCAATATCTTTTGTTACCCTTTTTTGGTATATTTATTTTAAGTCCCGTTTTTCAGCTTAAATAAGTTCAGCAGTATTTGTAGTTGGCTAAACGAGGTCCTTCACAGTTTTGCCCCATGTTTTTCGGAGCATTTCATATACTAGTGGTGGCCTAGCATCTGCTACTGGTTGTTCTGATATGACTGATAGTTGTAGAATTGTATGGATTTTGTTGGTTTTTTTGTCGTTGTTTTCAATGGTCACATTCAAGTGTTTTATTGTAGTCTTCTTAAGGTTTTCTTTTCTTCTCTAGGTACCTGTACAATATACATCATATCTGGACTTCATTTTTTATTTCTTTGTTATTTCTTCCGATTCTTCATTCATGGGCAGTCCTTTTATGACTGCCATGTATGATTGATTTCTTCATTGACTACTGATGATATACTTATCTTCCTCAAGCGCTCTTATATCATCTGCTCCAAGCGAATGTTATATTATTTTTCTCGTCGCTAGTCACAGTAGTTATATTGATTTTCATTCTAGTAGCTTTCGTGATTTCTTCTTCGGCTATAATGTTGTCTGTTGTGATGATGTCCAGTATATTTTTTCCATGCGTTTTGGTTCGTGATTATTTTATCCGCTGCGACCTCCACATCCATGTCTGTATCAATGTCGATGGAAGTGTTTTGGATGCCGAAGCCTCGGTGCTGAATGCATTTGGTGCTTCGGGGAAGTTCGCTTTGGTCTATGTCGTGTTGCTTGCCATATTGGCCATCTTCTTTTTTTTTTTTTATTTTGAATAATCTCATTCCTTTATATACTTTATAATAATATATTGATCTTTTCTTATTAGAATGTCAAATCCAAAGTTTTTATCCGCAAAACAACGAAGGACGTATTATGAACGGGGAAGAGAGTGATGCAGACCCGTTTGAAGATAGTGGTAGTGATTGGGGGAGGACAATTCATAAACTGAATCCTCTGGCTCCGACAGCAAGGTTGATGCGGAAAATATTTCGTTTCTCCTATTCGCCTTATCCAAAAGAAATGTAACAGTCCAGTTTAGTCTGAGGAAGAGGTAGAAATAGTTTAGATGAAGATGATATTCCTTTACCACAAGTACGTAGACGTTCAAAATATGTAACAAACTTCAAAAACAAAAGCCTTATGGGTAAGAGTGGTCACAAATGGTAAACAGAGTTGCCTCAAAAATCTAAAAGAACAGCTGCTAGAAACATCATACATTTTAGATCGGGTCCTAGAGAGACTATAAAAAACTGTCCTACTCTGGATGATTTTTTGCATTTTTTTCTGTCAATATATTTGATATTATTCTGCACTATTGATTTCCGTTTAAGCTCGAAAATACAGTGACCACCAGAATGTTGAAAAGATGAATTAAAATCTTTATTTGGTATTTTAATTCTTTCTGCGGAAAAGAAAGACAATCATTTATCAGCAAGACATATGTATGTTCGATGCCACCATTTCAGGCAAGTTTTACAGATCTTGTATGAATTGTGATCGCTGTTTATTCCTACTAGACTTTCTTAGATTTGATAACAAGGAAACAAGAGAAGAGAGGAAGATAAATGATCCCTTTACACACATTCTAGAAATTTGAAATTATTTTATCCATACGTGTAGAACATCGTATTCTTTATCCTCATACGTCACAATTGACAAACAACTTTTGGCGTTTCGAGGACGCTGCCAATTTAGAATGTATATTCCGAACAAGCCAACGAGGTATTGGATAAAAATTGTTAAGGTATGCGATTCCTCACCCAAATATATGGTAGATGCAAGTCCTTACTTGGAAAAAAAAACAAAAATCGGTTGCCTGTAAAGTCGGTTTTACGGGCGAAGATTTTACGTGACAACGTCTTTTTCTCGGTAGAATATTTATTGATATGAATATTAATAAATTGCACAATAGGAACAAGGAATTGAATGAAAATAAGAATTGCACAAATTTTAACTATAGAAATATATTTTGTTTACTAAAACATTGTACATGTAAACTTAAACTTAACTAATTTCTATTTGAGTGATTTTGTTGAGGATAGGACGATGATAGGAGAAATATGAAATGAAAGGAAGTGTTTCTGCTGTTGGAATACGCGCGCTGTGTTGACCGATCATGTTTGAGTGGGAGAGAGACGCAAGGCATTCGCCGGTCCGGCGGGCCTTTCTCTCGTTCGGTGACTCATCGTAACAGACGTGAGCGGGCGTTACACTTTTTCATGAGTGACTCCGAGCCACAACCTAATTTAAGACGTTGTCACGTCAAAACAGAAACCAACGGTTTGCCTCTAGCTGAATTTTATGTAAAAGAGTTGACTAAATCAATTCACGATACTCATCGCAACGTAACTATATACAACTGGTTCACACCTATGTTTTAATCGTTGTACATATAAGTTTGATCTTCAGATTTTCGTTTTCGTCTTCTAATTTAATCGGTATCTTCCTGAGTTTGATCCTCATGTTTTTATTTTCTTTTTTTACTTTAAACTGTATATCATATTTTTCTTCCTGTAATCCCTTCCTCTATTATTAGCATCATAGCTGTTTGTATTTTATTGGTAGCCGCTCTAGGAAAGTCGACTGAGCTGCAATAATACCACTCTCGAAGGTTTCTCAACCAGGAAATATTGCTTCACATATGCTTCTTTGACCCTTGATGTTGGCTTGCATGATCATTCTTAGTACTTCATAGCTTTAAAATACTTTTGTTGTCGTCTCAGTACTTCAGCATTTTTAATTCGTTGAATCCAAGGAATTGTCATTGTACGCCTGTAGCATCACATTAAAAATAGTTCCAGTATCTTTATATGTTTTATTTTTAGTCTCCAGCTTTCTGTTCCATACAATAAAGTAGAAAATACATAACAACTTACGACGTTTATTCGTAGTTCCATAGCAAGGTCACGATTAGAGAATATCTTTTTTTTCATATCATTTTTACAAATGATTGTCTGGTAAGTTTAATTTGTTTCCTTATTTCTCTACTTTGGTCATTATTCTGATTTACCCATGTTCCTAGATAGTTTTAGTTGTTAACCCTTACTACTTCTCGTTTGATAGCTAGACACTCTCATATATGTCGCTTTGAAATGATCGTGAACTTGGATTTCTTTACTTTTATTTTAAGTCCTTTTATTTTATAGTGCATCTACTACAACTAAACATTTAGTTGTAGTAGATCTAGTCTGTCAGCTAAAATATTGATATCATTTGCAAATTTTATGTTGTTCAAGTATTTCTGTCTAACTTTTCTTTTAATCTTTATATTCTCTGTTTCGATGTTTTTAATTCCAACAGTTACTCTCTGATGCCAGAACAGATTAAATATAAACCGTATATCTCGACTGTCCACATTTTCTTCTCCTAATAATTCTACAAGTTTCTGATGTTTAATTGTATCGAATGCTTACGGAAAATCAATGAAATAAAGATACTGATTCGTGTCTAAACATATTTGTGTCAGTATATTAAAAACGAAAAATCCTTCCTCCAGTTTTTTGTAGTTTTCCATGTATTATTTTGAGGAGGATAACGGTAGTGTTATGTACTGAAAATATTCTATATATCCTATGCTTGCTCTAATTCTTTTATGAGAAAGCTGTTATATTTATGTGATCGATGAAATTTGCCGGTCTCTCTACAACGAAGTAGTGTACTTCTTTTGTGTAATGGTTCTGTTCTTTCTTCGGCCGAAGATGGGATTCAGTTTCCATCTGTCTTCCAACGGTTTCTTCCTGGTATTGTTCAGGTACTTCTGTGTTAAAACTGTTTTAAGTTCGAAATGTCGTACATTTCATATTTCTTACATTACCTAAATATTTTTAGGGTGGCACATTATTCTCTGAACCCGGCCTGGACTTTGTCGTAGGTCGTCTGCCATTTATGCATGT
This sequence comes from Diabrotica undecimpunctata, assembly GCF_040954645.1. Taxonomy (NCBI): domain Eukaryota; kingdom Metazoa; phylum Arthropoda; class Insecta; order Coleoptera; family Chrysomelidae; genus Diabrotica; species Diabrotica undecimpunctata. The sequence goes on along the minus strand of NC_092805.1, from coordinate 89,780,318 downwards.
ATTATCCATGGGGCTAAGGACCCTTAAGCTAGCGGGGACAAATGAGCGGAATACAATATAACCTACGTAATATTTTTTCACCCATTTTTCACTAATTTATTACCACCCTAATAATTTGTCACCACCAAACCAACATTAATTAAATTTTTTGAATTAAAAAAACTTTTTGACTGTGGCATATTTTTTCACCCATTTTTCACTAATTTATTACCACCCTAATAATTTTTCATCACCAAACCACCCTTAATGGGAGCGATTCTGCTGGCTTAAGGTTCAAGCTAGCAGAATTCAGAAAAAAAACTTTTTGCCAATGGCATATTTTTTTACCTATTTTTTACTAATTTATTACCACCCTAATCCTCACTCAAGGGAAGCAATTTTGCTGGCTTACGGTTAAAACTAGTAGAATTCCAAAAAAATATAAATATAAATAAAAATGATATACAACAGTGCTCTACTAGGTTTTTATAAATTTATTACCACCTTAGTAATTTTTCACCCGTTAACTACTCCTGATGAGAAGTCAATAATTCTGTTGGGTGATCTAAATATGTCAAAATCTATTTTGACAATTTTACTGTACTCTTTTTGTAACTAAAAGTATAAATTGCTTGCCAGTTTTTTACATAATTTTATCCACCCTCATAATTTTTGACCCCCTAAGCCTCAGTTAATGGAAAACATACAACAAGCTACGCATTCACACTAGCTAAATGCGAAATCTTTTTGGAAATAAAAAAGGGCTCTACTAGATTTTTACTATATTTTTACCAGCCTAGTCATTGTTTTCTTAACTACTCCAATTAAACACATTCTAAAATATTACTCTGTGCTAACTAATATTTATTTTTTAAATGTTTAAATACTGAATATTTTATTACAAAAATTATAAATTTGAACTGTTTTAAAAAATTGACTCTAATTATAGTAGTGAGTACATTGCTAAGAGAAATCGAATTGTGAGTCCCTTTTATGAATATAAAGTAACTGAAATAAGTTGAGTTTTAGTAAACACAATGGAATTGTTATATTTTACAGAATAATTACCAGGTAAGAAATATTCAAATTGAAATAATTTTATTATGTCTATTACATTACTTAATTAATTGTAAAGGAGGGTGGGGACACATTGCGCACCTATTGTTAAAAGATTAAAAGATTTGTATTTATTGTGTACATCCATAGATTTGAACCGCCAATCAAAGAGTGGGGACTGCATTATTCGGATTTTAGAGTGATACCGCCCTCTTCACTATTATTTAACTTTGGCAATGAATTGCAAATACAGCGCCTCCATACTGTCCCTGAGTGTGTTTTATGCTGAGTACAATAGTTTTTGAGTAATTTTTATTAGTAATGTTGTGAATTTATTAATTGTTAAGTCTTTAATTTATAATGTCTTGTTCTTATCTTAATTCATTAAAAAGCACAATGACTGATATTTATTTATTTTCACTAAACATACATAATTTATTAAAAAGCGAACGTAACATTTTATCGCGAGCGCGTCGTTCAGAATTAACTAACTGTTTTCAAAATAAAAGTTCCCTTATATTTATACGAAAACAGCTGCTCTAGAATCCCATGGATTTTGACATCAATTGACCTGGTTTCGCCTCGAATGGACAGGCCTAATTCCGGAAGATTCGAATGGAACCAGTTTTTTTTATTACTTGGAGTTTATGCCAGCTATTCGAAAGGTCTCGTATATTCTAAAACAGAACAGCATTAGTCATAATATAATACGGTTATTTTAGGCCAGGATAATTATCGTAACATTGCCCCCCTCTTAAAAGATGGTTCCTCCTGGAACCTTGTCGGGACTGGAACCGGAACTGTATGCTGGTATCGGCAACTGGACCCTCTTTTACAACTTCCAGTTGTATAAAAATGACAAGGGACGGTTTTCTCTCCGCACCAGTAACTATGCGGATTGCAACAGACTAACACCTGGACTTCGGTGTCTTTAAAGATCTCCTCCACCATATTTCGGATGACCCTCCAATCTAATTGGCGGCACTCCAACTTTGGCATGGCTAACTTTTGCACGTCGGACTCTAGTACGTGCTCTCTCAATTGAAGTAAAGCTTCCCACACATCTCGGTAGGTAGGTTGGTCACGGGCAGTGTCTTTTGTTACCAGGTAGAAAAGGTAACGTGATGCATCTTGGAGTTTCAAGGTTTTACCGGGAGCTGGCACCTGGCATTGAAGTTCTGCAACTCGACCAAACTTCCTTCGAAAGACGGATGCCAACCCTGGTGCGTCTTTGATACTGGCCGGGATGGTAAGGGCCAGCGAGTAGTCATCGGGGAGCGCGAGTAGATCTTGCTTTTCTTCAGTGGTAACACCATGTCTTGCTTTACCGGTACCTCCATAGGCACCCATGAATTCCTCAAACGTGAGGTCAGACACGTCTTGGACTTGGTTTACTTCCACTTCTTCATCTACGTCGTGGTCACCTTCGAAAGACGCCAGCCGGTTATGGTGTACTATCATCGGCTTTCCCCTCGGAATCTTGCTTATTCGGTAGATGACATCGTTGATCTTCTCCATGATGAGGTATGGACCTTCCCAAAACTGCTGCAATTTGGGAGAACAACCTTTTCGCTTCTTGGGATTATACAGCCAGACTTTGTCGTTCTTCTTAAAGCAACCCTTTTCGGCTTGTGTATCGTACCGTTTCTTCATTCGGTCGCTAGCGATCTGAAGGTGGGAACGGACCAACTCATGTATATCGTCCATTTTTCTTCGTAATTCGATCACATAATCCTCACCTGCTACATCTTCTCCAGGTCGACACCCAAATTCTAGATCACAAGGTAGTCGCATTTCGCGTCCGAATAGGACTCTGGCTGGTGTCTGACCTGTTGATTCGTTAACAGCAGATCTGTAGGCCATTGTGAAGAACGGAAGGTATTGGTCCCAATCTCGCTGATGATCGGACACCATCTTCGTCAAATACTTGCCGACTGTCCTATTCATCCGCTCTACCATACCATCAGATTGCGGATGATATGCTGTAGTTCTTGTTTTCTTCATGCCTAGTCTATCACATATTCCTTGGAATAGATCGCTTTCGAAGTTCCTGCCTTGGTCACTATGTATCTCCAAAGGCACTCCAAATCGGCTGATATATTCTTGGATCAACTTATCTGCAACGGTGGCGGCCTTCTGGTCGGGAAGTGCGTAAATCTCGACCCACTTAGTAAAGTAATCCATTACTACCAACATGTACTTGCCTCCATTTTCACTTTCTGGAAATGGTCCAGCGATGTCCAAAGCTATTCTTTCAAACGGGCTTCCAACATTATATTGTCTCATAGGAGCTCTCCTTTTCCGGTGAGGCCCGTTACTCGTAGCACAAATAGTACATTTCTTACACCAGTCTTTTACGTCGTCGGAACTGTTCATCCAATAAAACCGTTCCCGAATTCGCTGAAGGGTTTTCCTTACACCAAAATGCCCTCCCGATGGACTGTCGTGTAACTGACGAAGTACTTCGGCTATTCTGCTCTTTGGGATCACCAACTGTCTTCTCTTCTCTGAACCGTCATCATTTTCCAGGACTCGTTTAAGCAAGCCATCTTCCATGATAAATGAGTCCCACTGGGCCCAATACGTCTTAACTACTGAGCATAGGTTTGATATTTCTTGCCAAGGTGGTCGACGGTTTTCCTCTTTCCATTTTCGAATTTTCTGTATAACTGGATCTCTTTCTTGTTCTTCTCTGATCTTAATAGGCGTCCAGTCGTCGTTGACCATCGTTGTTCTTAGCACTGCTGCTTCCTTGGATTCCGTTTTGTTGCAGTGGGAACACTCTACTGGGCATGGCCTTCTGGAAAGAGAATCAGCGTTTCTATGGCTAACTCCGGCCCGGTGCTCAATCTTAAAATCGTATTCTTGGAGTCGTTCGATCCACCTGGCTATCTGACCCTCTGGATTCTTAAACTGCATCAACCACTTAAGGGCGGCATGGTCGGTTCGGATTAGAAACTTTCTGCCATAGAGGTATTGATAGAAGTGCTCTACTGATTTAACTACTGCTAGAAGTTCTCTCCTCGTGACGCAATAATTCCGCTCAGGTTTTGAAAGAACTTTACTAAAATATCCGAGGACTCGTTCCTGTCCTCCTTGAATCTGAGACAGCACTCCTCCAATTCCCACATTACTTGCATCTGTATCTAAGATGAACTCTCCTTCTGGCAGTGGATACCCTAAAATTGGTGCTGTTATTAAATGCTTTTTCAAGGTCTCAAAGGCATTTTGGCAGTCTGTATCCCAGCGGTAATCTCTTGCTTCCTCCGTAAGTCGCGTTAATGGCTTAGCGATATCTGCAAACTTCTTAATAAACCTCCGGTAGTAAGTACATAGTCCAAGAAAACTTCTCACTTGATGTTTGTCAGTTGGTTTTGGCCATTCCTTAATGGAATCGATTTTTCCTTTATCCACGGCCACTCCTTCTTTACTGACTATATGACCCAGATAATTGACTTTACCTTGAAATAGCTGGCACTTCTTGGGGTTTAGCATCAATTGGGCAGCTTTAAGTCGATTAAAAACGTTTTCTAAATTCCTCAAATGATCTTCGAATGTCTCCCCCAAGACGATTATGTCATCCAAATAAACCAGGCATGTTTTCCAAGATAACCCTCTCAACACATTTTCCATAAGCCTCTCAAATGTCGCAGGAGCATTACAAAGTCCAAATGGCATAACGTTGAATTGCCACAATCCAGATCCTGTGGTGAAGGCTGTCTTTTCTTTATCGACTGGGTCCATTTCTACCTGCCAGTATCCAGACTTCAAATCTAAAGTAGAAAACAATTTACTTCCAGCCAATGTGTCCAATGTGTCATCGATCCGAGGCAGAGGATAACTATCTTTCTTGGTAACGTTGTTCAGCAAACGGTAATCCACACAGAACCTCGTCGTTCCGTCTTTCTTCTTAACCAGGACCACCGGAGAGACCCATGGGCTCGTAGAAGGTTCTATCACCCCGTCTTTCTTCATTTCCTGAACAATCGTTTCAGCTTCCTCTCTCTTCGCCTGTGGTAATCGTCGAGCTGTTTGACGAATTGGCTTAGCATTACCAGTATCAATTTTATGCTTAACAACGGTAGTTCTTCCCGTCTTTCCTCCTTTCGGTACGAAAATATCACGATACTGCCGCAGAAATTCCCTTAATTTCCTTTTCTCCATCTGATTTAGAGACTGTCCTGCAACTGCAACCATTTGGTCGAATTTGTCGTTGGAATTATCAGATGTTGTCGCCTGACGGATTATGGATGTCACAGGTACACAAGTTCCTACTTTTGTCTCTTTCTTTATGGTCACTGGGTAGTCGTTGACATTGATAAGTCTCACAGGAATTTCTTTAGCCGAAGTCACCAATTCCTTTCCAATTATGATTCCACGGCCAACCTCATCGTCGTGGTTCCAAGGCTCCATCATAACAGGTCTCCCTTCGTCTACAATTCCCTGTAGTCGCGCTACTATGATCGTTTCGCTTCTCGCAGGCACGACTGTATCTTCTGTAATGGCTGCTTGCACAGTGTTGTCATTATGTGGATGGAGAAATACCTCCTCGTTGCCAACTTTGATTACCTTATTCTTAAAATCCAATTGGAATCCATGCATATTCATTACGTCCATTCCTAATATAACATCCTCTTCGATGTCAGCAACTATAACAGTATGGACAAACTTTTCTGCCCCAATTCCCAATTGTACCTGGATTTCTCCATGAATGTTGGCATTTTCACCTGTAGCGGTCCGAAGTCGTAACCTCGTTGGTAACAGTTTCTTTCGGCTGTTTATAACTGTCGGGCGTATAATGGTTCTGGTCGCTCCGGTATCCACCAACAACGTATGCTTTTTACCATTTATGTCTCCATCTACATATACACTATCTTCACGACATTTCAAAGAAGCTATTAGTATGAGAGGGTCTTTGGAAAAGTTTTGGGTCGAAGCTGCCCCCCTAAGGCTGACCCGTTCTAGTTTTCCTGATGGTGAGTTTCTTGATTTGCGTCGTACCTAGGGTGCTTACAGGAGCTTCGTACGTGTCCTATTTCGCCACAATTCCAGCATCTGATGGTCTTCGTTTTCTTGTATGTCATGCTTTTCATCATATTAACGAGCTGGTCAAGTTTATCTTCATCTCCTTCCTCTTTTACAGTCCTAACTTTACTGTACCCGCCAGAGGCCTGCGTAGCTGATTCGTATTCGAGGGCGGCGGATAGAACATCAACCAGCGTCTTGTGACGAGCTAATCGCAGTGTTCTCTGCATTTCATGATCACGAAGACCATCAATAAACGTTTGAACGGCCAATTTTTCCATCATGTCTTCGGGAGCTGTTGGATAAGCATATCGTACTAATCTGGCAATATCTACCTCATATTCTTGAAGAGCCTCATCTTTCTTCTGTCTACGATTTTTAAGCTGTGACTGATATACATGCTCCAAATGTTCGTGGCCATATCGCATATTTAATCTCTTCTTCAGTTGTTCGAAATCATCGGTCTCCTCTACGGCTATGGTCTGAAGCACATCTAAGGCATCTCCTCGAAGAGCGATAGTCAGGTTTACAGCCTTTTCTTTTTCAGACCATCCATTTGCTCTTGCGGCTGATTCGAACTGTTTCATGTAGTTGTTCCATGACGATTTTCCATCGAAAGTTGGGACTTTCACATGGACAGAACCTCCACTTCCTTCAAATTTCGGCCGTGTTTCCAACTTACATTTCGTCTCGTCTTCTTTTGTCTCTGCTGTAATTGGATTGTTTCCTCTCTCTGCTGTCCCTGTTTCCTCCATCTTCCTTTCCATCTCTTTCCATATCTTTTCTTCGAAGGCCAACATATCGGCAGCAACTTGGTTTTTTAATGAAGACACTCTATCGTCAAGAGCAGACATCTCAGAAGTGACTTTAGAGATGTTAGCAGAAACTTTACTTTCCAGAGAAGAAATCTCGTTAGAAACTTTGTTTTCTAATGAGGCGATGTCGCCGGAAACTTTCGAAATATCGCCAGAAACTTTGTTCTCCAATGATGCGATGTCACCGGAAACTTTGTTCTCTAATGATGCGATGTCACCGGAAACTTTGTTCTCTAATGATGCGATGTCGCCGGAAACTTTCGAAATATCGCCAGAAACTTTGTTCTCTAATGATGCGATGTCACCAGAAACTTTCGAAATCGACGAGAGGACGGCATCTTCAAATATATAAGTCTCTGGATCTAGTCCTTCTTCTAGCAAAGCGTTCTTTAGTCGTTGGACTAACTCAGCCTTTTTTCCGGTAGAAGCTAATTCTCTGTCTTCAAGATGTCTTCTTAAATTAGTCACTGTCAGCTCATAAATCGTCGTCATTTTCACAATTTATAAATATTCACTTGTATTATTATTATAAGTCTAATTTATGTTCGATCCCACTTCTGACACCATTTGTTGTGAATTTATTAATTGTTAAGTCTTTAATTTATAATGTCTTGTTCTTATCTTAATTCATTAAAAAGCACAATGACTGATATTTATTTATTTTCACTAAACATACATAATTTATTAAAAAGCGAACGTAACATTTTATCGCGAGCGCGTCGTTCAGAATTAACTAACTGTTTTCAAAATAAAAGTTCCCTTATATTTATACGAAAACAGCTGCTCTAGAATCCCATGGATTTTGACATCAATTGACCTGGTTTCGCCTCGAATGGACAGGCCTAATTCCGGAAGATTCGAATGGAACCAGTTTTTTTTATTACTTGGAGTTTATGCCAGCTATTCGAAAGGTCTCGTATATTCTAAAACAGAACAGCATTAGTCATAATATAATACGGTTATTTTAGGCCAGGATAATTATCGTAACAGTAAACACCAGTGCACCTATAGCATTTTTCACATAAAAATGCTTGCACGTCATTCAAGATTTACGACGTCAGAACCCCACAGCGTTGCCAAAACATCAGAATAGTTAGTAAGTGAGGAATTTTTAAAATGTCAAATATTTGTCAAACTATTATATTAACAGTAAATACACTTAGTTTTAAGACTACTGCAACACACTAAAATACATAAGAAAACATTTTAATACAAAATTATATATTCTAAATTTTAAACTTACCTGTTTTAGGGCTGTAAAAGTAAAGACGTCCCGCCATTATTTCTTGTTCAAAATTATCTATCTTATATGAAAGCTTATCAGCTTTCTACAGACTATTTATTTGTTTTGGCATAGCACAATCACAATACACAACAATGATTAGTTTTTAAAGCTATTAATCTAAATTTAATATGTATTTATAAATACAATTTATTCATATATATTATATTATGATCAAATTATGCAAGAAATCAAAACATAAACAAAACTCTTACTCTAAAAAACCGGTAACACTTTATACACTTTTGCTACACGCTGAACTGTCAATAAAACTTGAAATATTCCTGTATCAGTTGCGTACAATTG
>NC_092805.1:89701256-89771755 GCF_040954645.1 Diabrotica undecimpunctata | reverse complement strand
CGCGCTATCTCAGAGTAATATAATTACAAAATACTACAAAATTTCACTTTTTGATATAAATTTAATTAATAATATGGTTATTTGTGTACAATATTTTTAATAATTAGGATAAGATAAAATTTAAGTTCATTCAAATAATCGATTACTGCCATCGACCAGTGATATTCTTCTTCAGTTAACTTGATTAATATTTGCGGCAGATAAAGTTCTTCTTCTTTTAGTACAATAAAGTGTTATTTTATTGCCGCAAAGGAGTACAATAATTAATGATTAATGTTATTTAACGATAAAAATTATTACACAAGCATTTTTACAGAAAATAGGACCATTTGATTAAGTGCCGTTTTTAAACTTTCAGTACTAATTATGCAATAACAATTGATTTAAATTAAACTTATAAAAGCTTAAATTAAAGCTTATCCAGTATTATTTTATGATTTTATCGGTATATTTTATAAAGTGAAGTACCTTACTGCAATAATCTGAATCAAAAAGTGCATATTATACCACTTAAAAGTATAAGAAATGAATAGTAACCAAAAATTTGCTGTTGTACGGATTGGGGTGTTGTACCTGACATCGCCCTGTATAATACAGAGTACAAAGAGACAACAATAACGTTTACAAATGTTTATGGATTAAAATAAGCTGTCTGAAGTGTATAAGTGTAAGTGTATAGTATAAACATGGGTAGAGAATATGTTGGGATAAAATATGTTTAGCCCATTCTCTATATAATAATCGTTAGAGGATGCGACGACACAATTATCGTGCTAGTGACTAGTATATAGAAAACTATATATTTTGATTCAAAATTCATTTTATGGCAATAAACAAAGGCTGATCTTTGATTATCTAAGTTGACGTAGTAGTTAAAAATGTTAAATCCTAAATTGAAATTCAACAATTACTTATACCAGAAAAGATAGATTGTACCAAGGTAGTACACCTTAAGGCAAATTCCTTCCAATGGACTGAGGTCTTGCAAACTGAAAAATATAAAATAGCCAGAAATGTTTAACTGAAGCCAAAAACCGAACTGACTATAAACCTAAGTAAATATTTCATTACAAATAACTCATTGAATACCGTGTTAGAGAAATAAAAAGAGTGAACGTGAAGCCATGCCAAAGACATAGCAATTGCCAGGCTGCACTAAAGGATTTAACCTTCTGTAAGGTGAAGTATAAATGTATTTTGAGTTATATGAAAACCCACAAAACAAAACAACAATATCAAATACAAAAATCAAATACAATACACGATCAACGCTTTAGGAGGGAAAGTCAACATCGGGAACAGTATTTTTAGTTTAGAATCGGATGGCTAAAAAATAGATGAGCTACTAACACAGTTGGTATTTTAGCTAATCTGATAAAAATGGGCCACAAAATATGTAAAAAATGATTAAAATTTGATTTGAAAGTGTAGGTATACATGAAAGTTGCATTCCTCTCAAATGAAAAAATCAGTTGGTTAACATCAATCTATAGAAAGGTCCTAAACGCTAAACGACAGGAAATTACCTGTTACTGACACTCATTATAAGCTTTATGGGAAAATATTAACGTTATTTATGGAAAAAAGTATTATATGTATAATCCATATAATTTCAACAGTTCGCTGTTTTCCACTCATAAATTAATTCCAATATCATTAAGTTTATTCATAATATAATAGACAAACGTCAACTACAGTAAACTCTGAAGGGTATCGGCTTCAATGTAATGAAATATCTAGAAGAAGCGATACCCTTCTCAGCATTACAAGTGGCAAAGTGTAGAAGGTTTTTACGATAGAATAAATAAGAGGGAATTTTTAATCTGATTATGTTGGAACAAGACTAGTGTTTATGGACGTCTTGTCGTTGTAAGCTTGCCATTTCACGTGTCGCTTTGCATAAATCTAAAGGCTATTTAAGTGACCTATTCGGCGGTTGGAGTCAAATTCCACCAAAATTTAATAGAAATAAATGTAAAACATATTCAAGGTGAAGCCATACTAAAATAAGTAATCCCATTTGTGTAAAACAAAAACAGAAAAGGGAAAATTAAATTACGCTAGAAAAATAATACCGCGTAACTCTAACTAACGGCGTTTTAGAAAACCAAGTAACATATCTTCCTCTCTCTTTCTATATAAAATAGGTATCGCTTTCAATGGAATAAACACAAATTAATGAAAACATAATAATTTATCTTATTCCAGTTCTTTCGTTCCAAATTTGGAGGCAGGAAATAAACGGACGTAGGCTTCTCAACTAGTCATAACAGGTGACGTAATAGTCATAGATGACGTTACAAAGCCACTGTAACCAATAATTTTAAATGGATCCTAATGAAAAGTGATATCTTTATTTAAAAATTCCTTTATAAAAGGTATATATTCTATTCAATCAGACCAATTTTGTTTTTGTTAAAGCTAATTTTAATGAATAAATTAAATAAATACTAAAATTGTAGTGTCGCATTTAATTAATAAAGATTTAAGAACCAGGTCTAAGACCTGGTTCTTAAATCTTTATTAATTGAAACGTGCTCCACCTACTTCCCGACAGTAATGCATACTATAGCTAAACTCTTGCCTACATGTGTAGGAGGAAATTGCCCTACATTCTTCAAAAATTCGTTGTTTCAAAATGTTTATACTGTCGGGTGCTATAGCGTAAACCTTATATTTCAAGTACCCCACAAAAAAAAATATAATGGTGTGAGGTCCAGTGACCAAGCTGGCCATTCTATCTACCCTCGTCTTCAATCCATCTACCATGATATCCTTCCTACCATTCCTTATCTATGTAATGTCTTCCTGCATCGTAATAGTGTGCAGGTGTGCAGGTGTGTAGTGTGTGTAGTGTGTATCTTGTTAAAACATTTATTCCAAGTGCCAAATTCATCTGGATTATCTTCTAGAATTTCAAGTATTAACGGCTCAATTGTGCTTTGTAAGATCTCCAGATATACTTCACCGGTTAAGTTAGCATTGAGAAAAACAGACCCAAGCATGTGGTTTTAAAACTTTTTCTGGAAAATGAATATGTTTTTCTCAAAAGACGTGAGGATTTGTGTCACTGCAATATATCACATTGTGTGTATTAACATTTGCAGTGAGGGAAAAAATAATTTCATCACTAAAACAAATTGTTTTTATGTTATATGTTGGTTAATTTGATTGAATATATTTTCGCAGAATTCTAGTCTTCTGTCGGGGTCATCATCTGAAAGTTAATGCACAATTTTTAATTTATATGGATGAAATGTATTATGATGTTAGCCAACACTGGGTGTACTGTCCTTTGACTTATTCCACAGATCGACGTAACTTGAACTGTGGAAAAAGTGGGGCTTAATACTACTTATTTCTACAATTATGTCAATTGTTTGTTTTTTTATTAGTAATTGTTGGTGAACCAGATCGTTTGGCATCTTGAACACTACCGGTTTTTCAAACTTCCGAGGAAGCTCTGTCAAATAAGTCTTCGATATAGGAAGATCGGGTACATCTCATTAATAAAACATTTCGCTGCATGGAAATTGTTTCTGCATTAAGTAACTATTAAGACAGCTGCTATTTTGTCGGCTACAGTAGGTACCACATTGCCTATGTAAACATTTAAATGTTTCGTTAAACAATAACTAACTAAATATTCAAGGTATAAAAACTTTAAAAAAATTGTATCAAAATAAAAACAACGAGAGAATTGAAAAACGTCAACTTTTGGCAAATAACCAGAGGCGACCTTAGAATCATTATTAATTAAATGCGAAACTATAATTTCAGTATTTATTTAATTTATTTATCACAAAGATACCTAGTAGAAGTAGTGCTGAAGCAGAACAATCTCATTGTTAAAGAATATGGGTACATAGTTCTAAACAAATAAATAATACAAAGCTTTTTCGCTCTGCTGTTAATAAAAACGAATAGCCATGATAATCGCCAATTCGCCAATCCGGTAATGAACGTATCGCATAGTGTAACAATAACTATTTACATGACTATTCCCAGGCCCGACCAAAGGGGGGGGGGCAAAATCCCCGGGGCCCGGCCGTTAGCAAATTAAAAAAAAATTCCTTTTATTAAAATATTTTACAACAGATTGAATTTGCTTGCAGTTTTAATTATGACATTATTATAAGGAATATTATGAATTTGGAAAAGGCAATATGCAAGAAATTATTTCTTTGCATAAGTCACAATTAACAAAAATATATCGGGAATACATTGCGCGTGGGAGCCCCTGATCGTCCAATATTTTTAAAGAAGACGTAAAAGAATATGAAATCCATGAACGATTTTTGGAGTACGCGCTATCTCAGAGTAACTGGAAAAGACATCGCAAATCTAATCAAAGAAGTTCTTAAAAAATATGACATATCCATAGATGACTGTAGAGGACAGGAATTCGATAACGGCAGTAATATGAGTGGCAAGTATAAGGGTGTTCAGGCTCATATTTTAAAATCAAATCCTCTGGCTGTTTACTCACCATGTGGATGCCACAGTTTGAACTTATGTGGAGTATGCGCTGCTGAGAGTTGTACTGAAGCACAGACTTTCTTTGGTGTTGTTCAGAATCTGTACAATTTATTCAGTTGCAGCCCGAAAAGATCGGAGCTTCTGAAAGAGATAGTAGGATCTTTACTGCACTTATTGTCTGATACGAGGTAGAGTGCTAGAGTAGAATGTGTGAAACCAATAGCGGCACACATAGGCAAAATCATTGAGGCAGTTTCATCATTGTTACATCTTAACGTAACTGTTGAAACGAGAGCCACAATCAATGGGGTTTTAGAATATCTTAACACCTTCAAGTGCATCGTCCATGGCATCAATTTGGGTGAAAGTGTTGGTATCCATCAACTACAGAAGTCAACTTTTTCAAACTAGGGACGCTACTTTGGATGTTGAGAGTAGTAATATAGAGAAGCCTAATTGATGATTTAAGTGCCTTAAGAAATAACTGAAACAAGATATTGCCTGAATGCAAACATGTTGCAAAAGCTTATGGTATCGAACCGGAACTCTCCACTTCCCGTGCGAGAAAGAGGAAGACCTTTCACGATGAAACAGCTACAGAAGATGTAATGTTAAATTTATCCCCGGAAGAACGCTTCAAAACAGAAGTTTTTTACACAATAATTGATGTTTTGGTGGCCAACCTAAAACGAGGTTCACAGCACTGAGAGAAATCGAAATGAAATTTTCATTTTTATGGAAGTATAACGAATATGGGGACGAGAATACGATCTCAGAAAGTGTATAAGATTCGCCGAAGAGTACAATTCAGATGTAAGCAGGGATCTAGTTGATGAAATGATTTACTTTAAAACTGTTAGTAAATCAAACATCTCAGATACGTCGCTGAAACCAGCAAAACTTTTGAACAAGCTCGTGTCCCTTAATGTGACAAATCTTTTCCCCAATGTGTGCATTGCTCTTCGCATATTCTGTTGCCTAACAGTATCCGTTGCTCAGGCTGAGAGATCATTTAGTGTTTTGAGCCGAATTAAGAATTGTTTAAGATCCTCTATGGGTCAACAACGATTATCTGATTTGGGACTGTTAAGCATAGAGTCGAAACTTGCAAAAACTTTTGATTTCGACCACGTGATTCAAACTTTGCGGATATGAAACCAAGAAAAGTTATGTTGTAACTAACAGTTCTATTGTAAATAATTAAAAACAAAGTTTAATTGTTAAAACTGTTTTAATTTTCTTCCTTCCTGTGTCAATAGCATGAGTGTTCACTATTACATATCCCAGTTTATGAGTTATCAGATTTTTGGGAATTTTCGTTCAACTGGGTTTGGGGGGGTGGCCCGCCGGGTCTCATCCCTGGGGGCCCGGCCTGGCTCTGGGCGGCCCTGACTATTCCCAATAAAATAAAAACAAAGAATCAGGCAGGACGATACTCTCAGTCCGAATATATTTAAAATAAGCATGGACAATATAATAGAATGCGTTAAATGAACCCAAAATTAGCTAAAAAATGCTAAACGGAGCTTTAAGTATCGTCTGCTACGCGGATGATGCAATGATTATGGCAGAAATAAAGATGGTCTCCTACTTTACAGATTCAATATAATAGCATAAGTTAAATATTTCAATATCCCACGAAAGGGTCCATTCAATGGTTATAGCTTAGAGCTTCAATAGATGTAAACTAATAATTTACTCTTTCGCTCTCTTTTTCTCTCTCTCTCTCTCTCTCGCGTCGGCTGCCACTTTATCCTACTACCCTTACCGTTTCCTTTCTTTTGGTATTGCACCCTGTTTACTATCTAGGGCTCTTTTCGGCAATCTTTCGGTTTCCATTCTCACTACATGTTCAGCCCATCGGAGTCTATGAAAACTTCCCAGTATAAAAACTTTATAAAATGTTGTTGATTATTTCTCTAATACTTCTAACTACAAATTACAGAATACAAGCAGGGCGGCTCTCGATCTGACACACTGCGGACCTTTACAGATCTATCGTGCTTTTCTTTGTTACTTAAAGATAAAAACTAACATATTCATATTAAATTCCCTTAATTATCCCAGTAATTAGTATGTTACTAGGTTTAACATTATATTTGTAACGTTAATTTTTAGATTTTTAGATTTTAGGTCACAAATGAGATGGTCAGATGACTTGAAGAAACACGCAGGCCCGAAGTGGATACAAACTGCCTACAATAGGGAGACGTGGAAGAAGGAAGAGGAGGCCTACGTTCAAAATTAGACAGCAAGCGCTATATAGATAGGTAGATAGATAATTTTTAGATAAACGACTCAATGGTCCTATTAGATTCGATTCAGGTTGAGGTCAATTATGTATTTAATTGTCATTTTGCTTTGTTGACATGTTTCAAGTTTTAATTAAATTAAATTACGTTTTATATTTTATTTTTTCTTTAATAAAACTCTGCAACCTGTTTTAATTATAAGATTATTGGCGACAATGATAGTCGTAAGATAACTGTAACAACTGTGTAAGTTTACTATTTTCTTTTCATTGCCTACTTTATTGACGTTATAACTTTTTTACAGCTTGTAAATAAATATGTCAATTTTCATTTGTTATCTTTCTTATTAGTTATTTTTCATCATCATCTATATGCTTACCCACCTCCCATGAAGCTTCCAAACTGAGCAAACTGGTCTTCGTTAAGTCTTGGTGAAACGCGCTATCTCAGAGTGCTTTTTCGTTACAATATGAATCATTTTTTAATGATATGTGTGTATTAAGGAAATTTATTTAGGTAATAGCTGTAATCGTAGGAAGCTACATAATACTCACCCCATAATACCCCATAATATTATGTAATAGTTACCCCATTTAGAGAGGCTCTGATGACTCAAAAGATGAGATTGCTGTGCATGGCCAACTTATAAACAATATTACATATGCAGACGATACAGTGTTGCTGGCAGATAGTCCACAGGGGCTCCAAAGGATGATGCATAACGTTGTAAAAGCATGTAACAAATACGGCCTAAAACTAAATTGTAAGAAGACAAAAATAATGATCATTAGTAAGTAAGTAATACGATTCTTATAAGTTGAAGACCGTGGGAATATAAACGAAGTAGAGGAAGGCCCCAAATGAGATGGGCAGATGATATCAAGAAGCACGTGAGCTCTAGGTAGATGACTGTAGCGACAGACAGAGAAGAATGGAAAAGGATTGGGGAGGCCTATGTCCAAAGATGGACCGAAGAAGGCTAATTAGATAGATAGATAGATAGTAAGAACACCAACATAAACGCCCAAATTACAATAGGCGATACACCGTTAGAAAGAGTGGAAAATATGTTATTTGGGCTGCAATATTAAGGATACTTGGGATCACAACTACGAAATAAAAACTCATATTGAAAAAGCCATAGCCTCTTTCAACAGCCTTAGGAAAATTATCTTTAAGTATCAATATACGCATGAGAATTCTTAGATGTTACGTCTTTAGTGTCCTCCTCTAAGGAGTAGAAAGTTGGAGCCTTACAGAAGATGCCATAAAGATTAGAGGCATTTGAAATGTGGTACTACCGATGTATGTTGAGGGTCTCATATATACACCACACAAGTAACATAACTATTCTCCAGAGGCTAAGAAAAGACAAAAAAATTATTAACACCATAAAAAACAGAAAATTGGCTTACTTCGGCCACATCATGCATAATGATAAACACCGACTTCTACAGTTAATTCTACAAGGCAAGACCAAGGGTGAGAAAGGCCCTGGACGTAGATGTATATCCTGGCTGGTTTAATCTTAGGAAGTTGACTGGTCTAACATCAACTGATCTATTTCGAGCTGCTGTGAATAGAATAAGATAGGGTCAATGTGGTCGCCAACATTTCTAGAAGATAGGCACATTTAGAAGAAGAAGTTACCCCATAATAGTTAGGCAAGACTTAAAATTACGAACTTCATAGAATGACAAAGGCAAGTACAGCCTCATAACGATAGAATTAATTTCTAGTAAAATAATTAAATTCTAAAAAAAATAAAGAATAAGATAATAAAAAGAAATAATGACGCCGCTGTAATTATGGAATTTCCAACAGTTGACAGTTTTAAAATTAGTTCTTAACAATGAATCACCCAGTTGAAGAAATTATCAGAGTATAGACTCTTTAAAATTACGCAGGATCGAGAATCCAATGTCAGAGAGACTGGACAAGGTAATTCTGGAATCCTGGAGCAGCTTGTAGAGGTCTAGTGCATAGGTACCATGTGTTTGTTGAGGTATTTGGTAGTCTCCAACAAGTGTTTGCCGCCTGCGATCTAGTACCTCGCAGTCAAGCAAAATATGACTGACTGTTTCAGTATATCTGCTACAGAGTGTAAAATACTTTGAGTAGCTTATTTAACGTAACTTTGGGGTAAAAATATTCATTTGACTCTCGACCTATAAACATCGATACGAATTAGGCGAAAGTTTATAGTGGTAATTAAAAACGGGCTCCGGTCTCGTTTTTACCGTCATTATCGTGTATCAAGTGGATATACTGTTTATAAACTATTTAAAAATTAAAATATACAGTTTTAACAATTAAAATGAGTGCTCCACCAGATTTATCGGTGAGTGTTCCTTTTTATACTGCTACTGTTAATGGTCAACCTATAAATATTGAATATCAGCAACAGCAAATTCAACCAGAATGTCCTTTTTCCACAAAATTTACAATCAAATTCAGCACAAATTTTAAACAACCCACCAACAACAATATATTATGTTCCTAACAAAGGACTATCACAATGTTCCTCAAACTGTCAATACAATCCTATATTAAATCCCAAATTATCTACACCTCAAAATGAAGCTTCTGATTCTATTGAGATGACACATACATTACAAAGTGAAGAATCTTTAGGGGAAATCAGCGACATTGAGTCATCGGACATCCACAAATGGCAAACTATACAACATAGTGACAAAAAACGTTACAACATAGTGACAAAAAACGTAAAATTAATCCTCGGACACCAACAGAAAACGAAGACACGGTAGTAACCAGCAATAAATTTTAGATTCTACAAAATGAAAACGAAAACGACAACAATAATAGTATAGAAAATACCAACGAGACTCCAGCAACCTCTAAACCCCCACCAATTTTTATATATGGTGTTACTGAATACAATAGAATAGTTAATAACCTATCGAAAGTAACAAAAACAGAGACAACTATTGTACAGCATTAAAAAACAACACAATAAAAATATATTCCCGGGACTCCAAAAACTGGTAAGACATTTGAACAGCACAAAAATTGTGCATCATACGTACCAAATGAAAGAGGATAGAGCATACAGAGTTGTAATTCGTAATCTAATAATAATCGCATACAGTGCCCATTAATATAATAAAAAGTAAAATAGAAAAACATGGGCATTTAGTACGCAATATTGTAAATATAAAACACAGAGTAAGTAATGACCCTCTAGTGATGATCTACGTCGATATAGAACCTAATCAAAATAATAAAAAAATATATGAAATTCTATTTATAAACAACGCGAGAATAGTTATTGAGCCACCGTATAAAAAGAATAATATTGTCCAGTGTACCAGATGCCAATTGTTAGGACACTCTAAGACATACTGTAATAGACCTTATCACTGTGTCAAATGTGGAGGCAACCATATGTCAGCCGAATGTAAAAAACCTAGGGAACACCTGCCATATGCGCTCTCTGCAATGGAGCACACACCGCAAATTACAAAGGATGCATGGTATATAAAGAGTTAATTAGCAGTAGAAACAGAGCAAGAGGAGTATCATCGCACACTCCAGCGCACAATCAACTGCTTCTTCTTATGGTGCCCTATCCAATTAGTGGATGTTGGCGACAATTCTAACATACTCCTCTCGGTCTTGTATGGCTCTAAAGAGTGCATAAGCATCGAGGTTTGTCTAATGTTTTTAAGCCAATCAACTGCAATATAACAGAAATACAGTACATAATAATCCGAACTTAAGCAATCAAAATCACGCTACTTAAACACAAGCAACAGGCGGAACAAACGTAAATAATGTCCATAATAATGCGAATTCATACAACCAAAATCATGCAACTTACGCTCAAATAACAAGTGACATGCAACATGTAAGTTACACAAACAGTAACATTGGAGAGATGATGAAGAGTTTCCTTAACGAAATCAAAGCTATGTTTTCAAAACTAATAAATCAAAATAGCGATCTTAAACATGCTTTCCACAGTAATAAATAAATCCAGTAAGTAATAGAACTTAAGTCACTACGAATTGCACAATGGAATGCCAACGGCCTAGGCAACCATAACGCAGAAGTTACTAACTTTCTTGAACATAACAAAATTGATGTTCTTCTCATATTGGGAACCCACTTCACTGACAGAACGATGTTCAAGATCCCTCATTATTCTATTTACAACACCAACCATCCTGATGGAACAGCACACGGTGGCGCTGCTATTATTGTACCTAACACCATACGAAATCAGTAGACTAACAAGAAATTATCAACGAGGAAGCAAGAGAACTACACCTCCAATCAGAAGTCAGACGAAGATTGAAGAGACAGTGGCTAACAGACTTTATTCACTAATTTCAATTTAAAATTTTAATTTTCATTTCAATTTTAGTTTCAAATTATAATCTTGCATTAATTTAATTTTTTAGTGTTAGTATTGGGAGTGTTTCAGTGGATAATTTCTCCTCTCATGTATTTGCAATACTCACATTTACTGATAGCATAGCTTGTAATAGCAGATTGTAAATTTGCAAATTTCTTCTTGGATAGCAAACCTATATTGGTAAAAAATCTTCGTTTAAACGCTAAGAGATCCTACAAATGCTAAGATTTTAGTAAAGTTTATAAATTATGCGATTCTTCTGCAAGATAGTACTGGATCCTGAAGAAGTTAAAGTTTGAAGACCCAGATTACAGTTAAAATATATGTCCTAATTTGCTACAGATTAATGTTAATTTGCTTAAAGCACTTAAATAGATAGTCACTTATAAAAAGGTATTTATTTAATTTGAATACAAAGATAATATTATTCGGGAAAGGTTCTCCCTTAATAAAGTAGCCAAAAACACTTTATTTTTTAATATATTCGTATAAAATATTTATTTCTTCAAATTAGTTTTCATAGGACAAACCATATATTATAAAAGTTTTACATAAAAAAGTAATAAATAGTTGATTATGCGGTGGAATTTTTTAGGATTAACCAAACAGAACTCTTAATGTGCTCCAACAATCCAAGGTGCGCGTTTATACAGACGTTCTTGTGCCTCTTTTTAGACAAGTAGCTCGACTGGAAGATTCTTCTTAATCGCTAAAAGTATTGATTTCCCACGGCATTCATGAATTAACTTCTTATTCAACGCAAATCTTAAGGACTTTAGAGAGCGTCCGATGAATTAAGTTTATATCAGATTATTACTACGATGCGAAATTATTAAATCACTACAAGCTGGACCATCTGCATTTTCAACAGGTTAAGAATGCCTTAATAAAGTATGATGTAGGATAATATTTTCAAGGTAGACGTAAACGATTGAATTATTTTTTACCAACGTTATATATTTTTAATGTTTGATGCTGAAATTGAAACCAGATTGATTATATTAATTGACAAACGTTATAGAAATTGAATCAGGACAGTTAAAACATATCCCAGGACGGACATCGGTTCCGACCATAATCCTGTTATCGGTAAAATCTCAATTAAACTGAAGAAAATCAAACACAGAGAGAAGATAAAACCTAGCCTCGAAAAACTTAAAGATCAAGCAGTACAGGCAGAGATAGAGAAAATACTCAATGATACACTCAAAGAAAAATTCAGTGAAGCATCCGCGGTAGCGGAAGAATCAGTAGAAAGTATTTAGCACACCTTCAAAACAACAGTGACAACTATACAAACAGAACAACTACAAGACAACACAAGAAAAACAAAGAATACATGAATGACACAGGAAATCCTAGAACTGATGAATGTAAGAAGATCTTACAAAAACCGCAATGAAGTAAAATATAAAGAAACCCACAGAACCATCCGAAATAAAATCAGGTAAGCCAAAGAAGAATGGATGAACATTAGACTTGAGGAACTGAGGGAATTACTAAAAAACATGACTACTTCAATGCGTACAAAAAGATTAAGGAATTCACAAATATGAAGAAAAAATTCACTACAACAACTCTAGTAGATGATAAAAACCAAATAGTATCTAGCCCAGAAAATGTAAGAAATATATGGGAAATATGTTTGATGACGAGATACTTGATATATTAACATCGGAAGTTACAAAAACAATCAATACGGCAAAGCCACGAAAGTCCTCAGGTCTAGATGAGATATATGTAGAGATACTAAAACTTATCAATGAAGAAAATCTTCAGTCCTTAACACTACTATTTAACAAAATATATACCACTGGAATCTTCCCAGAATACTGGCTTAGATCGACATTTATACCTAAACCCAAGAAAAATAAAGCAAATAGATGCTCACAGTTCAGATTAATTAGCCTGATGAGCCATTTTCTGAAAATTTTACTCAAAATTGTACATCAACGTATATACAGAGAATGCGAAAAAAATTTGAGCGACTATCAATTTTAATTTCTTATGGGACTTGGTACGAGGAAGGCATTATTTGTCCTCCAGATATTACTATAAAGATGCCGAGATCAACGAAAAGACGTGTTCCTCTGTTTTATCGACTACGAAAAAGCGTTTGATCGAGTAAAACACACAGAACTCATAGAAGCCCTAACACAACATGGTATAGACCATAACACGGTGTGAACCTATATTGGGATCAAATGGCGTCGATTAAAATAGACAATCGTATGACAGCAGAAATGT
This sequence comes from Diabrotica undecimpunctata, assembly GCF_040954645.1. NCBI lineage: Eukaryota > Metazoa > Arthropoda > Insecta > Coleoptera > Chrysomelidae > Diabrotica > Diabrotica undecimpunctata. The sequence goes on along the minus strand of NC_092805.1, from coordinate 89,758,396 downwards.
CAATACAAAGGGGAGTTCGCCAGTGGTGTATACTTTCTCCACTATTGTTTAATATATATTCCAAAAAAGATCTACCAAAATGCTCCTGAAAATATTGAAGAAGGAATAAAAATCAACGGAGAATATGTAAACAACTTAAGATACGCAGACAACACCGTCATTATTGCGGATAATGCTAAGGGTTTGCAACGACTTTTGAATCCCATAACCAGAGATGGAGATAGCTTGGGACTGAATATAAACACAAATAAAACAAAAGGAATGGCCGTTAGACGTGCACCAAATGACGACATTTAGATAAATAGAACCCGTAAAAAAATTCCAGTATCTTGGTTGCTGGATAACAAACGATCTTGACTACGAAGTTGAAATAAGTGCTCATATAGAGTATGCTAGGTCCACTTTTCAAAGAATGAAAAAATTCCTAATAAACTCTACCTTATCGTTGGATATCCGATACCAATTTGTAAAAACATTCATTTATTCCATATTGCTATAGATTGTGTGCATCTACATCTACGAGAACGCTACATCAAGTATACGACTACACGAAGACACAGAAAAATTCAGCTTAGGTCGAGGAGTAAGACAAGGAGACAATATTTCACCAAAATTGTTCACGGCAGCTCTAGAGTCAATATTTAAGAACACCCAATGGCAAGATATGGGCATCAACATAGATGGAGAAAGATTAAATCATCTGAGGTTTGCAGATGATGTCGTATTAATCGCAGATAACTTACAGGATACGGTTTCTATGCTACATTCGCTTAAAAGTCTGTCTGAAAGAGCAGGATTAAAGATAACCTTTGAGAAAACTAAACTTATGACAAATCTCGTAATGAGTGGAAATATAACTATCGACAATAATACCATACAACAAACAGACACTTACAAATATCTGGGACACTAGATCAAAATAAACAGAGACAATCAAACAAATGAAATACAGAGGCGAATAGGCCTGACATGGGCAGCATTTGGCAAACTAAGCCATATTCTAAAAAGTACAATTCCCATGTGTCTCAAGCGAAAAGTTTATAACCAATGTGTTTTGCCTGTACAAACTTATGGAGCAGAGACTTTAACACTCACGCAGAAATCTGCGAATAAACTAAGAGTTACACAACGAGCCATGGAACGTGCAATGCTGAATGTGAGCCTCCGAGACCACATAACAAACCGACAAATAAGGCAAAGATCAGGAGTTCAAGACGTCATCGAAAGAACCACGAGACTTAAGTGGAACTGGGCAGGACACTTAACCAGAACACAAGATGGACGATGGACAAGACGAATTATGGAATGGAGGCCCAGAAATTATAAAAGAAGCCGAGGACGACCACCGACTAGATGGACCGACGACATAAAAAGAGTAGCGGGAAACTGGCTACAAGCGGCCCAGTGTAGAGAACACTGGAAAGAACTGAGGGAGGCCTATGTCCAGCAGTGGACGGGATTGGCTGATTGATGATTGATGATAGATTGTGGAAACATGGAGTCTCGGAATCACAAGTTTGATACGTGTAGAAGCCTTTGAGATGTGGGTTTTTCGAAGAATGCTGAAGATCTCTTGGACAGAGCACGTGACCAACAACGAGGTGCTGAGAAGAATGGGGACTGGGAGAGAACTCCTAAATATTGTAAAAATCAGAAAAACGAGTCATCTAGAACTTATTTACATAGGAGAAAAAACAACTTCCTACGACTGATAATGGAAGGGAGAGTGTAAGGAAAAAGAGTTCCAGGAAGAAAAAAATGCTCCTGGCTGAAAAATATAAGAGACTGGACAGGCATGGACATACATTCGATACTAAGAACAGCTCAAGATAGAGAGCAATTTGCTGTAGTTATAGCCAACCTTCAGTAATGGAGAGGGCACCTTAAGAAGAAGATGCTGAAATTTTGTTGATATATTCCAGGATTATTATTCTGAAACTTTCACATTATTAACAAAGATACTCATGTGGGTTTCTGGTAGGAAGATATTTCATCATCATCAAAGCTTTAGCTTTGATTCGCTTATTGCGGTGAATCAGTCAGCGTTCTTCTTGTATATTGTCAAATTTTGTTGTATGACTTGGCTTTCGTTACAATTTACTTCCACTTATTTCAATCTGTGCATACGTCCCTCCAGTTTCCCATTTTCAGGATTTTAAGATCTCTCATGACGTGGTTCTTCCATCTCCCTCTAGGCCTTCTCCTTGATCTTTCAGTTTCTGGCTTCCATTTTGGGACCGTTTTAAATCGTTTTTTCTTCTCTTTATGTGTCCCAGCTATCTCAGTATCTACGCTTTAATAAATCTAACTATATTTTCTCCTTTCATAATGTCTCATATTCCATAGTTCATTCTTCTTCTCATTTCTCCATTATACATTCTTATCGGGTCCATAATTCTTCTTCGAGGATTTTTCTTTCGAATATTCTTAATCTTTCTCCATCTTTATTTGTGAGGCATATTGTCTCGATCAATGCTATATAGCATTGACCAAGTAATAGCTTACAAATATCTAGGGCATGAGATTCGCTTAAGCCGATATAATCAGACAACTGAAATAATATTGAACAACATTTTCAAGTCTAATATTCCAGTTTGTTTAAAAAGAAAGGTTTTTAACCAATGTGTTTTACTGGTTCTTACGTACGGTGCAGAAACACTAACTCTGACAAAAAGAACAATAAATAAAATAAAAATTGCACAGCACGCTATGGAGAAACTAATGTTAGGTATTGCGGCTTGGGACGGACATGTTGCCAGATTGACGGATGATAGATGGACCAGAAAGATTCTAGAATGGCGACCAAGACAGGGAGGTATATCGAAGCAGAGGACAGGAAATGATATAAGCGCATCACCACAAATTGGATGCAAGAAGCTCAAACTAGAAATATTTAAAAAAAATTACGGGATGCCTACATTCAGCAGTGGACAAATATAGGCTAAAGAATGATAAAGTTTTCTCAGCTGTGTATGTAGCTACTGGTCTGATTGCAACTGTATATTTTCGGTTTTCTATTTCTTGTTAAGTTCTCTTATTTTTGCCCTTTACAATTACTCCCAAGTATTTAAATTATTGAACTCTTTCAAAAGTTTAGTATTCCATCTGGATTTCCCTCGTCTTATCTGTTCTTCTAGAGCAGATTAGATATTTTGTTTTCCTCAGTTAATTTCTAGAGTTTTTTTCCTTACTTCATTTACCAGGATTGTTAATGTTTCTTTTAATAAAAAACTTACAATGAAGCAAAAACTTTTTTTTGTAAAATGGTATAAAATTTTTAAAAATTATCCAATATGGATATATAAATTTTCAGAGCATTTTTGATCCTATCAGATCATCATCAGTGAAAACCCTACAAATAAGTATAACCACTTAAAAATGAAAACAAAAGGGTAAAATTTTGACTAATAAATTGAAAATTAGGTTAATACTTTCGTCTATAAAGTAGTTGGAACCAGCCACATAATGAGGTCAGATGACCCTTAAATTACATAATTTGAGTAACGAACATTATAATTATTAAGACACCAGATCGATAATAAGGTATTAAATTTTTTAAGGGAACACACAATTTCCTAGCTCGAAAAAGGGAACCTTATGCCCTGAGAGGTAACAACCAACTGTTGACAGAAGGAATTAAAAATTGTTTTGAAATGACAATACCTTCAAGACAAGTGATAGGTAGTTTTTTAAAAAATAATCCGATAGTATATGTCCATTAAGAGTGTTACTGAGATCAAATTTATATTATTGTTTTTAATGATATGTAAAAATAAAATTATTTGTTACCGAAAAAAGAATAATTGTATTATAAATAATTAAACAGTTAGATAAATATTTGCCTTTATGTGATGACGTCACTCAATAAATAGATTTATTAAAATGAGGATTTTATAATAAATCAATAATAATACGTTGAATTTAGAGAATATATTGTTGATGGTATGAGGGTTTTGTAGACATGACCGAAAAACTGGAAATTCTGATTTAATTCAAAGATTGTTGATGGTTGCCTATGTGTGAGTATATGTAAAAGTTCAAATTCATATGTATGGAGAATCAATACAGTTTTAAAAGCAAAATGGTATATGAATATTGTGAAATTATAATTATTTAAATAAATGTGTTGTAATCGCAAAAGGATGTAAAATATGAGAAAACAGTGGGAGAAACATATGCTCTAGTACCAAGAATGTTGGTTGAAAGTAATGTAGGCAATTTGGACTCAAAATAAATATGTGCATGTTTAATCAACTCAATCGGGTCCCTATAGACAAGAGTTTCTGTATGTATTTAGAAAAAGTGCAGTACCTAATTGTATTACAAAATTTTAAAAAAATTCTAAAAATTGTACATTAAATTTGTGACAAGGAGGTAGAAACAAAACGTGTTATGTTGAAGATTATGTCTTCTCCCACTGGATACACTGTGTGTACGAACATGTGAGTTTGTGGTCTGTAGAGAAATATTTAATAAAATTTTGAAGTATGCATTGTGTGTGGAATGATTATATTATTGACCGAAGTTGGAGGGGGCGAAAATAGGAATTTGAAGATTAGATTTTGTCACAGTAAGGAAAGAGTTAATGTGATGTTTAAAGAAGGGGGCATTGAAGTTTGATCTAAATTAAAAATATTAGAAATGGTAGAAAACCTCAGATAGAAAGACTAGTACACTGAATGTTTGTAATAAGTGTTATTGTATAATGTTTATATTGTGAAGAACAAAAAGAATAGATGCAAATGGAAAAGAAAGGTACTGGTTAAATAGTAATGAGCAAACAAAGAATTGTAAAAGGAAGAATGGAATAAAGATTAGTAAGATAATTGTCGGTGTATGAGAGTGAAGTCACGATTGAAAGAAAGATAACGATTGACTCAATTGGGGCTAGTCCTTACGTATTTGACAATTTCTAGATCTTCCTACAGATCTAAACGAAGTATGTTTTTGTCTTGAATGTTATGAATCAAAGATACACCGTCTGGAATGTTTAAATTATGTTTATTGACTTTAAGATGATGGGAGAAGTGGGAAGTGTTGTCACCTTTGGACCTTAAAATAAATATGGATATTATCATCAAAGCTCAAAAGGATGTGTTTAATGGTTTCAGAAATGAAAGAATTGTGAGAAGTCAATGACCTGTAAGAGGATGAAACTAAAGAGTTAGATCTAAAGGCTGAGTGTTGAAGAAGTTTATCTTCTCTTTTTCTAATGAATTTATCAATAATGTTTAGGTTATAGCCATTGTTGATTGGCTATTTGTTTGATTATATTCAATTCTTTATTAAATTCAAGCGGGGACAATGATATAGTATGCAATATGTGAATAAAACTTCTAAAAGCGGAATGTTTATGTGAAAGAGGATAATTGAATGTAGAATAAATAACATGATCCATTTGAGTGGGTTTCCGGTAAATACCAAAATTGAACTTGATACAAAATTGAACAATGTAATATTTCAGCATTTTTTATGATGTAATTGGATTCTGGATGATCTATAAAGACATCAGCTAGGAGAGACATCATTGCTAGACCAACTGGTTGTTTGTAGAAAATATTTTGGGAGATAAAAAAATCTTGTGATAGACATATTTGGAGGATATCTGTTATTTTCGTTAGTTTCATTCCTCTTAACTTAAACAATTCTAAGTACTCCATAACATCCAGGAATCTTTTGTTATTTTTCTGCAGTTTGATGGTCCTTTAAACCTCTTCTAAGGTTGGCAGTTTTGTTATCTCATTCTCTTTACTTTTTGCTTCTTTCAATAGTTCATGTTCTGTGTGTTCTATATCATCATTGTGAGAGTTTTCGGTCAGTAGTTTTTCTAATTTCTTCAGTGTTGCTGGTTATTGTGCCGTTTATATTTCTGCACGTATTAGTTTTTGGTAAATGTCCTTTTTTATTTGTTTGATAAATTTATTAGCATTTCATATTCTGTCTTCTCTAAAGTTTATTTCCATGTCCTTTAATTGTTTTTTTTTTATGTGTTTTCTCTTTTGTCCACACAGTTTATGAGCTATTCGGCTGTTGTTTTCATATACCATTTTTTTCTTTCTGTAGTTTGTCTAGTCAAATATATATTTTTTTTTCCTAGCGTATCTCTTCATGTCTTCATATTTAGTTAACATCCTCTTTTTTATTCTTCAAATCTCTTTTGAGTTTCGTGTCTTTTTAGTTTTCACATATCTAAAATTGCTTTTCTTGTTTGATTCTCCTTTGTCTATTGGCTAATCCTACATCTAAAGTCTACCTGTACTAGATGGTCGGAGCTACAGCATGCTACTATGAGTGGTAGCAAGTCTTGTTTTTACGTCCAAAATGCTTGTTTTTGATCGCTTTTCTATCGAAACGTGGTCTATTTGGTTCACAGCATCTAGTCTAAAGAATATCTACGTGCATTTGTGTATGTTTTTATGGGGAAATATTTTAGGACTAATGATCATGTTTTTACTAGCTGCAAGGTCAATAATTGTGTTAATAAGGGTGTTTTAATTCGTGTCTCTATATGATCTGTGTCTCCCAATTATTCCGATGTATTCATTTTCGATTCCTACCTTTGAGTTTGTATCACCTATGACTATTTTGATGTCGTTTTTTTGGTATTAAGTCATATATATATATATATATATATATATATATATATATATATATATATATATATATATATATATATATATATATATATATTTGCTCTAGTAGATGGTAAAAAGCTATTTTGATATCATCATTGTGTTCATTCGTTGGGCAGTGAACGTTTATTATGGATAAGTTGAAGAAGTGTCTTTATTCGTATCTTAAAAATTCGTTCGTCAACTGCTTGAAAGTCTGTTATGAGGTGTTTCAGTTTATTATCGACTGTAAATACTACCCCAAATTCCTTATTTCCTGTATCTAAACATCTTGACATTATGGTGTGTATTTTTGTGTCCCGGACACCCTTCCTTGGCCATCTAGTTTCCTGAATTGCTGCCAAACCAATCTTGAATCTTTTTAATTCACTGAACAGGGCGCTCAATGCTCAGGGTTTATTTGCTGTAATATCCGTCAATTCCGAGGCTTGTTTGAGGGTTTCGTAGTAATGGTTTTATCCGAGGATAGGTTGATAGGTTACTAGCCTGTCGTCCAACCCTCCTTCTTTCTCCGGTCTTGAAACCGGCACTGGTAGTTAGATAGACCGGTCTCGGTAATACTTTTACAAATATAAACTTACAAGTACATTTAGATACACTGAGACATGCTGACGTCATAGTATAATAAAATATATGAATAGAGTAAAATAGGACTGAAACGATATGACTAATGATATTTATTCAAAAACTTAGGCATAATTTAACCATTCATAAGTGCTTACCATCTTGTTCATAAAAATGAGTGTAACTCATATTTTATTTCTAATATCCATATTCGCTAAAAATTAATCATCATACACCCAAGCAAAGCAATATTTATAATATAAAAGTAAGAAAAAAAATAATATAAATTAACCAATGTCAGAAGTAATGCTGATAAATCAAGCACAAAAAAGAACATACTTTCATATACGCAATTCTTAAGGTGATATCAAATTTCAACCATGAAAAAAGGCACGATAAATGAGCAATAAAGCATTCTATGACTATTTATGACTGCTCTTAGGCCGATCTCTAAACGATTATATAGATGGAGATAAAATTTGTCCAAATATTCCTTATAAAAAAAAAATAAAAAAGCCCAAAACCAACGAAAAAAATATTTTTTTTTCTGGAAACTTTTATCACATAAAATATAATTTTTTGTAAACATACACCTTGGAAGCACTGAGAATTTGCTAGAATGTAATTACAAAAATGTAAAGGATTTGGTAAAGAATTTATAATGTAATATCATCAAGTACTGATGGTGGATTTATAACTTCTCTTAAAAAGTAAATAACTTAATAGTCATGTGAGCACAAGGAAAATTTTATGTAAGGGAGCAAGATGCTACGAATGTACCACAATTAGTTTTACTTAAATTAGACTTAATAGGAAAAACAACATTCATATACCGATTTCCAAGATATTACTGTACTAAATTCTGTCAACACTGGTAGTAATCATATACTATTGTTGTTTGTTTGGGTTTATATGACTGCGGGTTAGAGCGCAAATAGAAATAAATACAAAATTAGATAAAAGAAAATTATTAAGACAGGATACATTGGAAAATCTGGAAGCCCTCGAAATGAATCAGGAGTACTAACAAGGTGAACTAAATAGGAAACCAGGATCTATATTAGTATTGAACATGAAAGATAAGAATGAAACATAGCAAAAATTAATTAATACAAGAAAGATCTGTGGAAAAAATAAAAACCCGAGAATACCAAAACTGAAAAAAGAATAGAAGAAAGAAAAATAACATCGACAGAACTGCCAGACAATATACAATAAAGTTAAAAAAATCGGTTGCCTGTAAAGTCGGTTTTACGGGCGAAGATTTTACGTGACAACGTCTTTTTCTCGGTAGAATATTTATTGATATGAATATTATTAAATTGCACAATAGGAACAAGGAATTGAATGAAAATAAGAATTGCACAAATTTTAACTATAGAAATATATTTTACTAAAACATTGTACATGTAAACTTAAACTTAACTAATTTCTATTTGAGTGATTTTCACCGATTCAACGCGCCTAATTCTCTAGTGCTGCGCGCGCAGCGGACCGATCATGTTTGAGTGGAAGAGAGACGCAAGGCATTCGCCGGTCCGGCGGGCCTCTCTCTCGTTCGGTGACTCATCGTAACAGACGTGAGCGGGCGTTACACTTTTTCATGAGTGACTCCGAGCCACAACCTAATTTAAGACGTTGTCACGTCAAAAAAAAATAAGATTAGACTTACGGGCTTATAAAACACAACAAAGATTGCACAACACCGAAAACAATATAAACATGAGAGTATTGAGATCAAAATTAACTAAAGGGAAATCAAAGATAACTAAAATTAAAGACCAACAGTTATTGTCTTTCCATATTTTCATGGTGTAACTAAGTATTGTTTGGCCCTGTGGTTCATGCATTGTTGTACATTTCCCTTGTTATTGTAAACAGGTACTAATATACTGGTTCGTCATTCATCTGGAATTTTTTCCACTTTCAAAAATCAAATAAACCTGTTAGCCAACTTGCTTCTGTCTCTCGTAATGCTGTTCACACTTCCTTAGAAATATCATCTCCTCCAACTGGTTTATCTTTTTTTATTTCTGAACCACTTCCTTGTTTGCTATTTTTGTGACCATTGCTGTTACTGTTTCTGTTAACTCAACTGGTTTTCTGTCAAATTACTCATTTAATAAACTATAAAAGTATGTTTCCCTTCACTTTTTGACATTCTTTTCGAGAACTAGTATTTTATTAATCATTTCGGATACATTTAATCTGATTAAAAGCTTTTGCATTCTTTGCTATATATCTGGCTATTTTACATATCGTTGTATCAGCTTGTAACGTTATGAACGTTACATGTTTGTTACTTTTCTTTAACTAATTATTTTATTCCAATTTCTTTGGATTTTATTATTATTCTTCTTCTTCTACCTATTTTTATGTCCTCCTCCTTTCAATGTACCTTCAGTAAGTTGTCGTTCCATCGTTTACGTGGTCTTCCTACTGATCGTCTTCCTATTGGGGAACCATCTCTTGAAGTCTTTACTATTACTATTTACTATTTAATGTCATTCGGCTTATGTGATCGTTCCATTCTACTCTTTTATTTCTTACCCAGTACTTGATGTTCTCCTCCTTGCATCTAAGTCGTATATCTGTACTCCTAGCTCTCACCCATAGTGTTTTGCCATCAATGTTTCTAGGTGTTTTCATCTCTGCTGTTTCTAACATCCTTTTTGTCATCTCTGTGCGAGGTCATGTTTCTGATGCGTATGTCATTATTAGTCTGATGACTATTTTGTAAATTCTGCCTTTCATTTCGTTTCCCCTATTTTTATTCCTCCATATTGTTTCATGCAGGTAACATGCGGCTGTATTTGCTTTATTCACTTGATCTTCCACTTCCGCTTCGAGCCTTCCGTAGCTGGATAATATGATGCCTAAATATTTAAACTCCATCACTTGTTCTATTTTCTGACCTTCAAAATCCAATTTACATCGTATTAAATTTGCTTTTATAACCAAGGTTGTATTGTATTTGTCTTTTTGGGTAAATTAACATGTTAAATTTTCTGACGATTATAATTAATTGGTGTAGTATTGCGTCTTCTGCATAGCAGATTATTTTAAGTTGTTTTTCTCCCATTCGGTATTCTTTTTTAGTTCTGACTTTTTTTATTATTTCATCCATAATCAGGTTGAACAATAGAGGACTCGGGAAATCTCCCTGTCTTACCAGCTTCAATAGGGTCAGTTAGTTCTTCTTCTACTTTTACTTTTATTGTGTTGTTTTGGTAGATATTTTCGATTGTTTTGATTATTCCTAGAGGTATCTCTCTTGCATACAATAAGTGAGCGTACCTATTTTAATTTGACCCGATCAAATGCCTCCTTAAGTTCCACAAAACATAAATATGCCATTTAATTGTATTCCAATGATTTCTCTTACACTTGCCTCATTATAAATATAGCGTCGGTGCATGATCTTCCCGACCTAAAACCTTGTTGTTCTTCTGCTAGTGTTATCATTTTATTCAATTTATTTGTTAGTACTTTGGTTGTTAATTTTAGTGTTGTGTTTAATAAATTAATTCCTCTGTAATTTTCCGGGTCCGATTTGGGTCCCTTTTTGAAAAGAGGTATTAGGATGCTTGATCTCCATTCTTGAGGAATTCTGTTTTGTTCTATTATTTTTTGGATTAGTTGTAATAGTTGTTTGCAAAGATCTGGTCCTCCGTACTTTAGGAGTTCGTTCGGTATTCTGTTTTCTCTTGGCGACTTTCTATTTTTTAATTTCCTTAATGCTTCGTTTACCTCTTTCTCCTCGAGATTTATTTCTTCGTTTGTCACCTCTGGTGTTGTTGGTTTATTATTGTCAGCTTTACCAAAAAGGGATCGAAATTAGTCTGCTCATGCTTTCTTCTGAATGTCTTTCATTTATATTAGTTCCTTAGTCTTTTTTCTTTGTCTTCCGATCATTCTCCATATTGCTTTTTGTGTTCCGTAGAAGTCGCGTTCCATCTGTTTTGAGAAGCTCTGCCAGTTTTCCCTTTTTATTTGTCTAACTAAAGTATTCGTTTTATTTCTGATTCGTTTATAGTGGTTGTATGCCTGTTGTGTTTGCTGATTTTGTCGTCACTTCCTCCCTAGATCATGGGGTTTTTTCTTTTTTAATATGTTAGTGTTTGTTACTTTTCTTTCTCCAAGTGAGTCTGTTGCTGCATCAATTAAGTTATTTTTTAGTTATTCCCAACTTTCCTTGATGTTATTCGTTTTCTAATATTTCATTTTCAGCAATCTTCCCTAATATTCTTTTTTTTTTGTAAAAGTATTCCGTGGATTCCGTATTAAGTCCTTCGACTTTGATTTTTTTTTGTGTTGACGCCGCTCTCTTGGGTGTGAAGTATTTCATGATGATTCTTAGTTTACATGATACCAGGCTATTCTTGCTGTACTTGATTTTATTTATTTGGTTAGTTTCTGCTTTCTTTTACTATTTTTCTTGTAAAAATAGTTGGCGCTCAACTCTTCTACCAACTAAATATTCTGTTTAATCGTTATTCTTTAACCTCAATTTTCATTTATCTTAGTTCTATTCTCATTTACTCTTGATATATCCCACGTATCTACTCCAGATCGAGACAAAATTTATCTGTTGGTAGCTCTTTACTTCCGTCTGTCAGTTTCACGATAAAATAATAGAAAAGGAACATTTTTATGTATCTCTTTCGCCTATTTAAAGTAGGATTTTTGTTTCGAAATGTATTTATATTGTTTAAATCTCTTTTGTGGTGAGTACATATTGATATTAACTGTTTTATATTCGTAGTTAATTATTGTTTATCATCATACATAGCTGGATATAGGTCTCTCTCAGCTCTTTCCATCTGTATCTGTCTTGTGTGGCGGGCATCCAGTTATTGCTAACACGCTTCAGGTCATCAGTCCATCTAGTTAGTGGGCGTCCTCTGCTCAGTATTGCTTCTTGCCTTGGTCTCCACTCTAAAATACGTTTTGTCCAATGGTTGTCTGATAATGTGGCGACGTGTCCTGTCCGATTCTATTTTAACGGCGCGATTTTTTCGATAGCGTCTGTTGTTTTTGTTCTACGATGTATTTCTTTGTTTGGGATTCGGTCTCTCAGAGAAACACCCAACATCTGGCGCTCCATAGCCATTTGAGTCACGCGAATCTTATTAACTACCTTTTTTGTGAAAGTTAATGTTTCCGCTCCATAAGTGAGTAGAGGTAACACACATTGGTCAAAGATTTTTCTTTTGAGGCATATGTGTAGATTCAATTTAAATACATAGTTTAATTTACCAAACGCTGCCCAGGCTAATCCTAGGCGACGTGGGAGTTCGCATGTCTGGTTATCTCTGTCCCATCGAATTCCATGTTCTAGGTACTTATACGATTGTTTATAACTTCTTTACAATATTGTTTTTTACATAACCTAACCTCATTAAACCACGTTGCTTTTTAACTTTTATGCAGGTATATGTATGTATAATCGTTTTATTCATTTAACTTGTCAATTTTAATAATAATCATATTCATTCGATTGACTTTGACAATTCATTATTTTGTAAAACATCATGGCAATATTTTAAATTTATGCTATCGCTAACAGAAGGTCTCATTTTTTTATTTTAATTGAATCCATCTTGTACCCATTTTTGGTGAGACACCCAAATCACGTAATGCATTACACAGATGGGACAGATAAAGCAAGCTGGCTTCTAGCATGATGAAGCTCAAGAAGTATCTAAAACTAGCTATATACAAAGAGTACATACATGAAGCCTACAAGTTTCATCTTCCGCGTGTTAAAAAATGCACCCTAACTCATGATGTGACAGAAGTATATTTTGCCATAAGTATCATTTTTTCATTTTTATTTGTAAAGCTTGAGGCAATACTTACTTTCTATTAATATTTGGTCTATGTATAATAAATATGATTAGTTAATATAATCTTTTTTTATTTGTCCCTGCCTAAATTTCTCATTGCTCAGATTTGCATTTGATAAGACGTACTTAGACCTGAGAGACAGAGCTAGTCGAAGCGTAAACAATTAGCACCGAATGTTATAGATAATAACTACATTCCCATACATCGGTTATTAGATCGTTACACATTGGCGCCACACGTTTTTGATACATTTTAGATTGTTACAAGCTTACCGGGTATCAAGCTGATCATATAGATTTATAAACAGATCGATCTGTTTAGTTTTTGCTAAATTTTTGCTATTGCCACTTCCGCTTCCTTTTTGGCGACCGTATAGTTTTGGAGATCTGTGTCCGACCTATTTTTTTGCCACTGTTTATATAATCTTCTTTTCTTTAACTTCGTTTGACCAGCACCAAATTTCTTTATTCTCAAACTTCCTTCGTAAGGTTTTTCCAAGTATTCCAATAGCAGTATCTTTAATAACACTTGCCATATTCCTCCAAATTATATTAGGACTTCCTTTCATGTTTTTTCACATATTTTTTCTAGCATTTTTGCACTGAATAGACCTTAGTTCTCAACTTTTTACTACTTAATTTTTTGTGGTTCTCTCCGATATTTTAGTTTAGTTTCGCTATTTAATTTGATGTTCTGCAAGAGCAGCTTATGTTGTTGGTTTATTGACTCACTAACAATTACCTTGCAGTCCTTATATTCACGTATAATCTTTCTTAATTATTTAGTTTGATTTAGTTTTGTATCATATTTTAGCGAAGGTCGAACCTATCTCTGAGAATATCTGAGGTGGCTAGAATCAGCTAAATCGTTAGTTGCAGGCTATACGTTCACTCCCAAAGTTAATTGTATTTTATACATTGATATTGTTGTGAATTTATTAAAAGGTTCAATATTTATAACACTTACGGATTTAATTTATTTCTTTATTTATATTAACTTATCTGACAATAATTTATTATATCCGTACGTAACAAATTCGCGAGCGCAGGTTCAGAATTAACTGTCCCTTCCAAATAAAATGTCATTTATATATGCCATTGCCTTTACGCTAGAATCATCGAACAGCCTTCTCGATTAGCGGCGAAATTATAACGGTAAGGCAAACGGGTATTTTTACATCGGCTCGACCGTTTCTGGAAGGTCCCTTCAGGTAAATTTCTGCCGGCTAATAGAATACTCTCGTAAAATCTAAAACAGAACAGCATTAGTCATAATATGTACGGTTATTTTAGGCCAGGATAATTATCGTAACATTGCCCCCCTCTTAAAAGATGGTTCCTCCTGGAACCTTGTCGGAACTGGAACCGGAACTGTATGCTGGTATCGGCAACTGGACCCTCTTTTACAACTTCCAGTTGTATAAAAATGACAAGGGACGGTTTTCTCCCCGCACCAGTAACTATGCGGATTGCAACAGACTAACACCTGGACTTCGGTGTCTTTAAAGATCTCCTCCACCATATTTCGGATAACCCTCCAATCTAATTGGCTGCACTCCAACTTTGGCATGGCTAACTTTTGCACGTCGGACTCTAGTACGTGCTCTCTCAATTGAAGTAAGGCTTCCCACACATCTCGGTAGGTAGGTTGGTCACGGGCAGTGTCTTTTGTTACCAGGTAGAAAAGGTAACGTGATGCATCTTGGAGTTTCAAGGTTTTACCGGGAGCTGGCACCTGGCATTGAAGTTCTGCAACTCGACCAAACTTCCTTCGAAAGACGGATGCCAACCCTGGTGCGTCTTTGATACTGGCCGGAATGGAAAGGGCCATCGAGTAGTCATCGGGGAGCGCGAGTAGATCTTGCTTTTCTTCAGTGGTAACACCATGTCTCGCTTTACCGGTACCTCCATAGGCACCCATGAATTCCTCAAACGTGAGGTCAGACACGTCTTGGACTTGGTTTACTTCCACTTCTTCATCTACGTCGTGGTCACCTTCGAAAGACGCCAGCCGGTTATGGTGTACTATCATCGGCTTTCCCCTCGGAATCTTGCTTATTCGGTAGATGACATCGTTGATCTTCTCCATGATGAGGTATGGACCTTCCCAAAGCTGCTGCAATTTGGGAGAACAACCTTTTCGCTTCTTGGGATTATACAGCCATACTTTGTCGTTCTTCTTAAAGCAACCCTTTTCGGCTTGTGTATCGTACCGTTTCTTCATTCGGTCGCTAGCGATCTGAAGGTGGGAACGGACCAACTCATGTACATCGTCCATTCTTCTTCGTAATTCGATCACATAATCTTCACCTGCTACATCTTCTCCAGGTCGACACCCAAATTCTAGATCACAAGGTAGTCGCATTTCGCGTCCGAATAGGACTCTGGCTGGTGTCTGGCCCGTTGATTCGTTAACAGAAGATCTGTAGGCCATTGTGAAGAACGGAAGGTATTGGTCCCAGTCTCGCTGATGATCGGACACCATCTTTGTCAAATACTTGCCAACTGTCCTATTCATTCGTTCTACCATACCATCCGATTGCGGATGATACGCGGTAGTTCTTGTTTTCTTCATGCCTAGTCTATCACATATTCCTTGGAATAGATCACTTTCAAAGTTCCTGCCTTGGTCACTATGGATCTCCAAAGGCACTCCAAATCGGCTGATATATTCTTGGATCAACTTATCTGCAACGGTGGCGGCCTTCTGGTCTGGAAGTGCGTAAATCTCGACCCACTTAGTGAAGTAATCCATTACTACCAACATGTACTTGCCTCCATTTTCAGTTTCTGGAAATGGCCCTGCAATGTCCAAAGCTATTCTTTCAAACGGGCTTCCAACATTATATTGTCTCATAGGAGCTCTCCTTTTCCGGTGAGGCCCGTTACTCGTAGCACAAATAGTACATTTCTTACACCAGTCTTTTACGTCGTCGGAACTGTTCATCCAATAAAACCGTTCCCGAATTCGCTGAAGGGTTTTCCTTACACCAAAATGCCCTCCCGATGGACTGTCGTGTAACTGACGAAGTACTTCGGCTATTCTGCTCTTTGGGATCACCAACTGTCTTCTTTTCTCTGAACCGTCATCATTTTCCAGGACTCGTTTGAGCAAGCCATCTTCGATGATAAATGAGTCCCACTGGGCCCAATACGTCTTAACTACTGAGCATAGGTTTGATATTTCCTGCCAAGGTGGTCGACGGTTTTCCTCTTTCCATTTTCGGATTTTCTGTATAACTGGATCTCTCTCTTGTTCTGCCCTTATCTTAGTAGGCGTCCAGTCGTCGTTGACAATCGTCGTTCTTAGCACTGCTGCTTCCTTGGATTCCGTTTTGTTGCAGTGGGAACACTCTGCTGGGCATGGCCTTCTGGAAAGAGAATCAGCGTTTCTGTGGCTAACTCCGGCCCGGTGCTCAATCTTAAAATCGTATTCTTGGAGTCGTTCGATCCACCTGGCTATCTGACCCTCTGGATTCTTAAACTGCATCAACCACTTAAGGGCGGCATGGTCGGTTCGGAATAGAAACTTTCTGCCATAGAGGTATTGATAGAAGTGCTCTACTGATTTAACTACTGCTAGAAGTTCTCTTCTCGTGACGCAATAATTCCGCTCAGGTTTTGAAAGAACTTTACTAAAATATCCGAGGACTCGTTCCTGTCCTCCTTGAATCTGATACAGCACTCCTCCAATTCCCACATTACTTGCATCCGTATCTAAGATGAACTCTCCTTCTGGCAGTGGATACCCTAAAATTGGTGCTGTTATTAGATGTTTTTTTAAGGTCTCAAAGGCATTTTGGCAGTCTGTATCCCAGCGGTATTCTCTTGCTTCCTCTGTAAGTCGCGTTAATGGCTTAGCGATATCTGCAAACTTCTTAATAAACCTCCGGTAGTAAGTACATAGTCCAAGAAAACTTCTCACTTGATGTTTGTCAGTTGGTTTTGGCCATTCCTTAATGGAATCGATTTTTCCCTTATCCACGGCCACTCCTTCTTTACTGACTATATGACCCAGATAATTGACTTTACCTTGAAATAGCTGGCACTTCTTGGGGTTTAGCATCAATTGGGCAGCTTTAAGTCGATTAAAAACGTTTTCTAAATTCCTCAAATGATCTTCGAATGTCTCCCCCAAGACGATTATGTCATCTAAATAAACCAGGCATGTTTTCCAAGATAACCCTCTCAACACATTTTCCATAAGCCTCTCAAATGTCGCAGGAGCATTACAAAGTCCAAATGGCATAACGTTGAATTGCCACAATCCAGATCCTGTGGTGAAGGCTGTCTTTTCTTTATCGACTGGGTCCATTTCTACCTGCCAGTATCCAGACTTCAAATCTAAAGTAGAAAACAATTTACTTCCAGCCAATGTGTCCAATGTGTCATCGATCCGAGGCAGAGGATAACTATCTTTCTTGGTAACGTTGTTCAGCAAACGGTAATCCACACAGAACCTCGTCGTTCCGTCTTTCTTCTTAACCAGGACCACCGGAGAGACCCATGGGCTCGTAGAAGGTTCTATCACCCCGTCTTTCTTCATTTCCTGAACAATCGTTTCAGCTTCCTCTCTCTTCGCCTGTGGTAATCGTCGAGCTGTTTGACAAATTGGCTTAGCATTACCAGTATCAATTTTATGCTTAACAACGGTAGTTCTTCCCGTCTTTCCTCCTTTCGGTACGAAAATATCACGATACTGCCGCAGAAATTCCCTTAATTTCCTTTTCTCCATCTGATTTAGAGACTGTCCTGCAACTGCAACCATTTGGTCGAATTTGTCGTTGGAATTATCAGATGTTGTCGCCTGACGAATTATGGATGTCACAGGTACACAAGTTCCTACTTTTGTCTCTTTCTTTATGGTCACTGGGTAGTCGTTGACATTGATAAGTCTCACAGGAATTTCTTTGGCCGAAGTCACCAATTCCTTTCCAATTATGATTCCACGGCCAACCTCATCGTCGTGGTTCCAAGGCTCCATCATAACAGGTCTCCCTTCGTCCACAATTCCCTGTAGCCGCGCTACTATGATCGTTTCGCTTCTCGCAGGCACGACTGTATCTTCTGTAATGGCTGCTTGCACAGTGTTGTCATTATGTGGATGGAGAAATACCTCCTCGTTGCCAACTTTGATTACCTTATTCTTAAAATCCAATTGGAATCCATGCATATTCATTACGTCCATTCCTAATATAACATCCTCTTCGATGTCAGCAACTATAACAGTATGGACGAACTTTTCTGCTCCAATTCCCAATTGTACCTGGATTTCTCCATGAATGTTGGCATTTTCACCTGTAGCGGTCCGAAGTCGCAACCTCGTTGGTAACAGTTTCTTACGGCTGTTTATAACTGTTGGACGTATAATGGTTCTGGTCGCTCCGGTATCCACCAACAACGTATGTCTTTTACCATTTATTTCTCCATCTACATATACACTATCTTCACGACATTTCAAAGAAGCTATTAGTATGAGAGGGTCTTTGGAAAAGTTTTGGGTCGAAGCTGCCCCCCTAAGGCTGACCCGTTCTAGTTTTCCTGATGGTGAGTTTCTTGATTTGCGTCGTACCTAGGGTGTTTACAGGAGCATCGTACGTGTCCTATTTCGCCACAATTCCAGCATCTGATGGTCTTCGTTTTCTTATATGTCATGCTTTTCATCATATTAACGAGCTGGTCAAGTTTATCTTCATCTCCTTCCTCTTTTACAGTCCTAACTTTACTGTACCCGCCAGAGGCCTGCGTAGCTGACTCGTATTCGAGGGCGGCGGATAAGACATCAACCAGCGTCTTGTGACGAGCTAATCGTAGTGTTCTCTGCATTTCATGATCACGAAGACCATCAATAAACGTTTGAACGGCCAATTTTTCCATCATGTCTTCGGGAGCTGTTGGATAAGCATATCGTACTAATCTGGCAATATCTACCTCATATTCTTGAAGAGCCTCATCTTTCTTCTGTCTACGATTTTTAAGCTGCGACTGATATACATGCTCCAAATGTTCGTGGCCATATCGCATATTTAACCTCTTCTTCAGTTGTTCGAAATCATCGGTCTCCTCTACTGCTATGGTCTGAAGCACATCTAAGGCATCTCCTCGAAGAGCGATAGTCAGGTTTATAGCCTTTTCTTTTTCAGACCATCCATTCGCTCTTGCAGCTGATTCGAACTGTTTCATGTAGTTGTTCCATGACGATTTTCCGTCGAAAGTTGGGACTTTGACATGCACAGAACTTCCACTTCCTTCAAATTTCGGCCGTGTTTCCAACTTACATTTCGTCTCGTCTTCTTTTATCTCTACTCTAATTGGATTGTTTCCTCTCTCTGCTGTCCCTGTTTCCTCCATCTTCCTTTCCATCTCTTTCCATATCTTTTCTTCGAAGGCCAACATATCGGCAGCAACTTGGTTTTTTAACGAAGACACTCTATCGTCAAGAGCAGACATCTCAGAAGTGACTTTAGAGATGTTAGCAGAAACTTTGCTTTCCAGAGAAGAAATCTCGTTAGAAACTTTGCTTTCTAAAGAAGCGATGTCGCCGGAAACTTTCGAAATATAGCCAGAAACTTTGTTCTCTAATGATGCGATATCACCGGAAACTTTGTTCTCTAATGATGCGATGTCACCGGAAACTTTGTTCTCTAATGATGCGATGTCACCAGAAACTTTGGAAATCGACGAGAGGACAGCATCTTCAAATATATAAGTCTCTGGATCTAGTCCTTCTTCTAGCAAAGCGTTCTTTAGTCGTTGGACTAACTCAGCCTTTTTTCCGGTAGAAGTTAATTCTCTGTCTTCAAGATGTCTTCTTAAATTAGTCACTGTCAGCTCATAAATCGTAGCCATTTTCACAATTTATTTTATATCACACTTGTATTATTATTATAAGTCTAATTTATGTTCGATCCCACTTCTGACACCATTTGTTGTGAATTTATTAAAAGGTTCAATATTTATAACACTTACGGATTTAATTTATTTCTTTATTTATATTAACTTATCTGACAATAATTTATTATATCCGTACGTAACAAATTCGCGAGCGCGGGTTCAGAATTAACTGTCCCTTCCAAATAAAATGTCCTTTATATATGCCATTGCCTTTACGCTAGAATCATCGAACAGCCTTCTCGATTAGCGGCGAAATTATAACGGTAAGGCAAACGGGTATTTTTACATCGGCTCGACCGTTTCTGGAAGGTCCCTTCAGGTAAATTTCTGCCGGCTAATAGAATACTCTCGTAAAATCTAAAACAGAACAGCATTAGTCATAATATGTACGGTTATTTTAGGCCAGGATAATTATCGTAACAATATTATTGTCACCAAAAATTGATCATAAATAAGTTATTTCCATAGAATAATTTTCTACTTCTATTTAATACACGCGCGTATTTCATATAATACTTATTTTGGCTTTCAATATAATCTTCATCTTGCTCAAATATTTTGTTTTCATAATAGTAATGTTTACATTATATTCACTGATCCAAAATTATTATAATCATAGTGGACTTTGAAGGGCAGAAAATTGATTCTTTCCGTGGATTTCGTCGAGTGAGGAGGTCTCTGTTGGTGTGCTCTTGACTACCCAAGCCAAGCTAAAATCTGCAAAGAAGTTTAAATTTTACACTTTTTGTATAAAAAGGTATCAAAATATTTGAAGAAGAAGTTCAAACCAAAAAAGACCGCAAAGCAGCAGCTGAAGCAATCACACGTACCAAAAAGCTGAAGTTGAAGGTGCTCCAGTAGTTAAGAGAGGCAGGGGAAGGCCAAAGGGAACCGCAAAGAAGGTTGAGAAAAAGAAAACTAAAGCCAAATCCAATGGAGTGAGCAAGCGTGGTACGAAGAAAAAGGAAGAGAAGGAGGAAGCTGACCAAGAATTAATGGTAGACACTGCATGTCTATCATTAATTCAGATATACTTATCAGTATACACCAACTTTGACTATGTTGAGATATGCTTGTCAGTTTACGTCAAGTTTGACTTTTTAAGTTTTAGTAGACAAAATTATTATTAAAAATGGTTTTCACGGATGAACAAAAGCGATCTATGCTCGAAATGTATTTTAAAAATGGCCAAAGAATTAACAGATAATGGGTTTACTCCAACCGAGAAACCCAATTTTGCGGTTTATCATGACGTCTATTTCAGAACTATTCGTCGCGGTGTACTGCAATTTCTTTATGTGGCCTCATTTAAAAAATTCGATTTTTAAAACTCCTGTAGCGGATTTGGAAGTTCTTAGACAAAGAAGAATTGAAAACTATTGAAGAATTAAATAACACTCTGTGTGTCCTAAACAATGTTATATCACTCAATGAGAAGAAGAATTACGTTATGTAGAGATGTTAGTAATGGACATATACAGCATCTTTGATTTTATTTATTATTGTTACTTATTTTTGATTTTTGATTAATGTTCTGTGTTCAAAGTTTTGACTGATTTTTTTAAGTTTTACAATGTTAATCAAAATTAATTATGATTATTAAATAATAATTTTTTTAATCTGAATAGAAATTCAGATTAAAACAATACATACGTATTTTTTTGCTCAGATAGCTTTGATGAAAATATTTGTGGATCGCTCGTTATCTTTTTAATTCTCTCCCATATACCTTTTTCACCTTTTCGCAATCATTATCATCATTTTTGGGTCTATTTTTATCTCAATTTAGGCGACGAAATAAAGTACTAAAAAGCACTAAACCTACCAATTTTCCGCAGTAAGATGAATCGCTATGCAACCTTTTGCATTCGATTCAGGAAAGTGTCAGGAAACTTTGTGAACAATATTCATGGTGGTTAAATGAAAATTGCATTTTGTGCATAAAAAAATGCATTTTCAAAGTGCATAGAAAATTAAAAATTTGTAACTCGAAAGATATCGACAGGAATGAATTCAATTTTATTACTCGGTGGTTTCGAGGTCGCTAACCACAAATATGATAACGATGATGATCCTCAAGCTACTTGGTGCCCAGTGTGGACCTCGTCTCCGGGAGTTTCATATTAATTTCATTCTAAATCAGTCGACAGTCATTACTTGGGGGTTTTCGTGGTCGTTGGTCAGGAATATGATAACCCGATTGTCCTTGAGCTTCCTGGTGCCCAGAAATGACCTCGTCTCCTGGAGTTTTATGTTAATTTCGTTCTAAGTCAGTCGACAATCATTATTTGGGGGGTTTTTAAGGTGGCTGAATACCAATATGATAACGACGATGATCCTCCAGCTAACTGGTGCCCAGGGTGGACCTCGTCTCCAAGAGTTTTATGTTGATTTCATTATAAATCAGTCGATAGTCATTATTCGGGGGTTTTCGAGGTCGTTGAACACGAATATGATAACCACGATGGTCCTCGAGCTACCTGGGTCCAGAGTGATCCTCCTCTCCTGTAAATCAGTCTACAGTCATTACTCCGGGGTTTTCGAGGTCGTTGAACATGAATATGTTAACGACGATTTTTCTCGAGCTACCTGGTGCCTATTGCTCAATCTTATTTTAATACATTTGGAATGCTAAAAGATTTCAAATCAGATTTATACTTATTATTTCGAAAATATTCTCTTAATGTACGTGATCCTGTATAGACCCATTTCGTTATAGATGAAGGTTTTTTTATCCACAAAATAAAGTGAACACTTGTCAATAAAAAATTAGATAAAATATATTCAAAATAATTATGCAAAAATTATACTGTATTTTTTATGGATATAACAGCTTAACAACGAAAGCTACTGAAATAAGCCGACGCGAAAAATATAATAAGTCATCTAACGTTTATTTCAATAAAAATATGCCTTTAAAAATAAACCAAGGATTCCTACTCAACGCTAAAAATAAAAATAATATTATTTAAATGTCTGAACTAGGCATTAAATCTATACAATGTGTAGCTGATACAGATAGGGCTATTGTTACTACTGCCACGTTTGACTTTTGTTACTACTGCCACAGAAATAGTAAAAAATGTTAACAAGAAAGTAGACGTTGTGTCAGAAGATACCGATATTTTTGTATTAGCCACTGCTCTTACTCCAACTAATTCTGAAATTTCCTTTCTAAATCTGTTTTATTTTTCCATGCCTTTACAGGTTGCTATACAGTTTTGGTCAGCTTCTTTAAAGGGAAATTAAATTTTTTAAAACGTTTCAAAATAATTCCGACTTTGCCCCAACTTCCAACATTTCAAAAAAGTTGGTGTGTCTGTTAAGAACATAGTTGAGCATGGCTCACAATTACTTTTAGCCATGTATGGTGCCTCACTCAATCCCAGAAAACCTAATATACCGGATGAATATAGACCATATATATTCAGTTGGCTGTAAAATATCGTTATAGGATGTATCTCATGGCTATTTCGAAAAATAAAAAGCTGTCGATTGGTAAAATTCCGCCAACGGTAGATGCATTCACACAACATCTAAAAAGAGTGTATTTACAAGTTGATACAGATGATACAGCCTCCTGGTCCACGAAGTATTATGAGTTTAATTTTTTGCAGTTGCAAAAAAGACCGCGGCAGCCCATGTGGATGTAGAAAAAATGGCTTGGTTTGCAATTTGGCACGTAAAAATTGTGCTAGTTCCAACTGCACCAATATGAAGAATAATGATGAAAATCAATTATCTGATACAGGAGATGATGAGGAAGAAATAAATTTTATTGATAAGATTATTTGTTAATCATATTGTTTTACTTAAGGTGGTATGCCACAATGATAAAGTTTATATACTCTTTTTAGGTACAGTTATCGTCACTATTTCAAAAAAAATCTTCAACTTATGATTATGTAAACTGTAAACTTTCTATTTTAATGATATCTAGTTAAAATTTCCAAATAAAGCGGCAATTTTTTCATAACTGTACTTAAATGAATCCATGTCATATCTTACGTGGTAACGTGCCTAAACATTGGTATTGTGTAATAACTTTTGAACTTAGGTACAAAATAACTACGTTAAATGATTAACTATCTAAAAATTTCTATTTTAAACAAATGTTCGTTATCCATACTGCCCTAATTTTTAAATGAACTGTACTTAAAGATAAAATTACAATTAAAAGCTGGGGATTTTATTGATGTTACCGTAATAAGTTGGCATTTTGATAGTGAGAAATTAGTTCGACTATCACTTAATAGATGGGAAAATAAGTTCACGAGTCATTTAGTAGAAGGCAGCAGTGATGTATTAAATGGCGACAGATGCGCGTTTGCCGAATTTAAGAAAAATCTGCAAAACATTGAAAACTAGTTTTGTGGTTATGCCAATTGTCTATGGGTTATGCAGTAGAGATAGTGCAAGCACTCCTGACCACGGCGCAGTAGACGAAATTTGGTTTAGTCCCCACTTCCATGCGAAACGCATTGTACTATGCACTGTATAATTCCACTTACAATAGAACCTTTCTGCCTTCACATGAATTTGACTCCGCCTTCGCGCAGCTCCATGGTCAGGAGTGTTTGAACTATCTCTAACCATGGTGATACGAATCACGTGGTTTTGTTAATAAATCGGCCCCTCCCAGTTAATATTTTGGCTTCGTTTGACTTTCTATGTTCAATCATGATTGTATAACGTCACAAATATACAAGTATACCATTTTTATTTATCCTTGGCACCCTGACGTTATATAATCGTGGTTGAAAGTCAAAATGTGGTCAGTAAGTTTATTGCGGGATTATACTGGTTTTTACATAATACATAAACATAAAAAATTTTTTGATCATAATTTACCTGTTTTTCAGACAATTCCAAATTTCTTTATCAGTTTGGAATAAATACTTTTAGGCAGGTAAATAATTCAGAATTGTCGCCTGAAATAAGTACCTAATAAAATATTTCCAAATGAATGAATGTTTTGTGTTAAGTAGGATAAATGTCAAGTATTACTTAAAAAATTCCCTAATCAGTACATCCAGCTGTGCTGGTGCGAGGCAATTAAATTTTAGATGCATAGGTGCATAGGATACAGTTAGTCGAATTTGTAGATTTGTACCACCAAAGCAAAGTGTATTAAAATAAAACCACACTTGTGTAATTTAATACAAAACTAAGTTTTTTGTACTTAAAATTTAATTTTGTATTATTTCGAATCCAGAAAACGAAGAAGGTATTATTTCTGCGAAAACGCAGAACGGTAGTTCATAGTGCATTTACGAAAGTTGCTATTGTACAGCTACAGAAAATTGGCGTACAGTGGAAACCTGCGAACTATTACAAGTAAAGTACAATGAGTTTTGTGAAGTGGAGAGTGCGGTACTTGAAAGTATATTCGAAGAAGAGTTAGTCAGTGAGATGGAGGTAAAGGATAAATACAGTGCAAGGTACTTTAAACTTAAGTACAAATATAATGATACAACAGATTCAGTAAGTTCAGAGTCATCAAGTGTAAAGGTAAGCGCAAATTTAAATTATCTCCAATCGAGTTCAAAAATTATTCAGAGTTTGCAGTTTAGGTTTGGCAGAGAGGATCTCCAGATTGAAGTTTACATCAGAGAGCTCTTAAAGGTAATATTAAGTCGAGTTTCTAGTAGTCCTTGTAATCTTTCTGCTCTTTATGATGTGATTGAGAGTCAACTTCGTTCACTTGAGACCTTAGACAAAACTGCTGACAAGTTTGCGGCGATATTGTATCCTCTTATTGTCATGTTTGCCAGAAGATATGATTCGATTATGGCATCTTATGTTTCCGTGTCCGTGGAAAATATCGGAGACACTGCAGAAGTTACAACTTTAGAAACAATATTGAGTGGGCTAATGAGCTTTTTACAGAGTGAAGTTCAAAATGAACAAAAAATTGATTAGCAATGGAAGGTTTTCATTTATCGGCTGAACATAAATATAAATTCAATAGCCTTGTTGCCAAGAAAAATGTAAAATTACACAGAACTAATCAGATATTAGCGTTTGCTATTGGGTAAATAAATTATGAGGATTAGAGTTGTATATTTTTATTATAAGTAATTTTTTTGTACTTGAAATTGAATTTTTTAATTTAATTAGGAAACAAGGCTGATATGCACTATTTAAAATGCGACTTAACTTCAAAGGTAAACGAACAACAACACAACACGATACAAAAATTAAAAAATTATATCGAATGATCCAATCCAAAAATTAGAATTTGTGAAACTTCAAATAATAGCTAATTTCAACTTAAATTGAAGAATACTGCCGATTGAGAGCGAACTGTACCGATTTTAGCGATCGTATATTGTAAGTCCCAGTACTTGGCCTCGTTGGCAACAATGTCGCTGTTCAGAGCATTACATTTCGGGAAAATCAAAATATTAGAATACGATGAATGTGCTGCCATCTACTCTAAGAATTGTTAAAAGTTAGTTTATTTGAATGTCACTCATTTTAACTGCGGTGTGAACAGACCCCCTTAACAAAAAAAAATTTTGTATTTATTTGTAAGAAATCATATTTAAACTTTTATTTGATACCATACCTTGAAATAGCATAAAACTCCTTGGGACGAGGTCCACCCTGAGCAGCAGGTAGCTTGAGGACCATCGTCGTTATCATATTCGTGATTAGCAACCTCAAAAATCTCAGAGTAATTACTTTCGACTGATTTCGAATGAAAATCACATAAAACTCTAGGAGACGAGATCCACCCTCGGCACCAGGTAGTTCGTGGACCATCTATAATAATATTCATGTTTAGCGACCTCGAATTTTACCGATATTTACCTGATATTTACCGAGTTACAATTTTTTAATTTTCTATGCACTTTGAAAATGCATTTTTCTTATGCACAAAATACAATTTTCATAATTACAACCATGAATTTTGTTCACAAAGTTTCCTGACACTTCCCTGAATCGAATGCAAAAAGTTGCATAGTGGTTCATCTTACTGCTGAAAATTGGTATGTTTAGTGCTTCGTTTATTCGCCTAATTTATGATTTCTCTATTTATTAGTAACATATTTAGCTCATGCTATATATTTAACCGGTCATATTCTACCTCGGAGTCATGTTTTTTATACTTATTTATTTCTAATACGAAGGTATTTATTTTAATTATCCTACGTTTACCAATATTGTAATATTTCATACATGTTAAGGTTTTATTAATAGAGTAATAATCATTAGAGTGTCTTTGTAAACTCGGTCTATCTTTAGATAGAAAAAGACAGAATTTCTTATCTTGTGCAACAATTTATTCATTAAATCGGAATAAGTATTACACGCCTTCGAATTTCTCTCAATATACCGGACCACATTAGCTACTGTTTAATGTGTCTAAGCCTGGTTTAAATAAATACTTCAACTACTGTTGTTCGTTCCTTCGATCGATCTTAATAGACCATTAATTTTGACGATCCTTTGTATTAAAAAGCAAAGTATGTACAACTCGAGGTATTTCCATTTGAAGAGAAACGCTTTCAATGTCTGCCCACATATCTACGTTAAGCATCCTTAGTGTTTAATAACTTGAATAGAATAAGAAGCAGTTTTTTAAACCGTCATATATCTTGGATCGCAAGCTTAGAATTGCGTTTTTAACACGTTACACGCCTGGAGTTATTATGGAAATCAATTCAAAGTTTATATCTATTTATATCATTATAACAACTTTATTCTAGATTCTAAAAATTCTAAAGTTCTAGATACTAGAAATGCACATATGATTAAAATTAAAATTATTAATAACATTAAAATAAAGAACAATCAGAAGTTTGTGATAATTTTATGCTGAAGAAGAATCAGGTTACAGTAGTAAACAAAAACAGTATGGCAATATCACAATCCCCAATAGGTCCCTCGTAGGTATTACATTTGCATCTCAGGCTAAAAAGGGAATAACATACTGTTACAGATGTTTGAAATCAACTTTATTCGGAACACCAACAATATTACAATACTTTAGCTAACTTAGCTGACTTATAAACTTTCTGTTTATATAATATAGTTTCTGACGTTTTCAACTGCACTAGACATTTCGTGAATTTTGAATGTCATCTTAAATGTTTTCGAACTACTTATTTATTTCCGTCAAGGGACTTTCTATGTGGGATAAATCTTACGGAACTTTCGTAACACTGCTCCCTCCTTTATAGTTATTTACCTTGAATAACTAGACTATAGTTTACTTTATAGTTATTTACCTCGAATAACTAGACTATAGGGATCGATTGAAGCCAACAAGGTATGTTCAGTTCCATGGTATGGAGCTAGTCTCTCGATATGAACTACCTTGAGTTTACTTTTAGCTGGTAACTGTATGCGGTAGACTAGATCGTTTATTTTCTGCAGGACGGTGTACGAGCCTTCCCAGTTTCGTTGAAGTTTCGGCAAAGTCTTTCTTACGTGTGGATCATGTTTTTCGAAAATTGTACCAGTAGCATGCATGTCAAGCCTGGCCTTTGCTTTATCACTTTGAAGCTTGAAGCTTTTACGAGCAAATTCGTACACTTTTCCGAATTTTTCTTTTAAATTTTCAATGTACGTCAGGGATGAACGTTCTTCTTCGCAGGCAAGCAATTTTCCGAAAAGAAGGTGTTGAGGTAGATTTATTTCTTTTCCGGTGATCATCATCATCATGTAGAATGATCTATTATACATGATCATCTTCATGTAGAATAACTAGTTGTTTCATGTTCGAAACTTCTTTAGGCTAACAGGAATAGAGGAATTAAAGTATCTCAATCTTTTTTATTATCAGCGTCGAATATTGAAAGGTATTGACAAACAATTCTATAATGTCTATCGACCATCCATTTGATTGAGGATGGAGAGGGGTAGTGCGAATTTTCTTACTCACGATTTTTATTATTTCTTGCCATAAGTCTGATTTAAAATTTCGTCGTCCTTGATCAGAATGTGACTCTAAAGGAACTCCATGTCTTGATACGATATGTGTTATGAATGCTTCTGCTATTTTAGTTGCTTCTTAATTAAGAATGGCTACAATTTCAGGCCATTTTGAAAAATAATCTATTGCGACCATTAAGTACTTGTTCCCTCTCCTTGTCATCGAAAGAGGATCAAGAATATCCACTGCAAGTCATTCAAAAGGCTCTTTGGAAAGATATTGTGCTATTTTACCACGACTGTTTGCCCTAGGGCCTTTTCTACCATTACATAAATCATATTTCTTACACCAATCTTTTACATCTCGGCAGCAATTAATCCAATAAAATCTGTCTGAACTCTGGGAAGTGTTCTTTTAACTCCGAAATGTCCTCTCGAAAGGCTGCTATGAAGTTCTTGTAACACACTTTGAATGTGTGATTTTGGCAGAACCACTTGTTGCACTGTACGTACTTAATCAGGAGTCTCCCACTTCCGATATAACAGACCATTGGAAAGATACAAAGATTCCTATTAAGCCTAGTACGCCTTTATAGGTCTACTGTATTTGGTGATTTCCTGTCAAATATGTCTTACTCCTTCAATTGGTGAACGGCTCCTCTAAACACAATGTTTAAACATCATCCGCGGAGATTATCAACATGGTCTTCGCCTGAAGGACGATACAAGAATCAAATCAATTATATTCTTTTCACTAAACGATGGAAGAGCTCAATAATCAACGTAAAGGCAAAACCATCTGCAGAATGAGGTTCCAACCACAAAATGTTACAAGCAGAATTTCGCATTCAGTTACATAGTAAATCAATCACAATTAAAAGACAAAAATTTATTCTAAAACACCTGGAAAAGTTTAGAGAAGCATTAGCAGAAGCTGACCTACCAGTGACTACCAGAGATCCTGACAAAACGTAGGAATACACAAAAATGGATCACTGAAGCCATCAACAATACTAATTCCAAAGACAAAACAGCTAGGAAAAAACATTGAATGACTGAAGAGACCCTCAATCTTGTAGAAGAAAGACGAAAACTTCGAAACGGCATATCAAATTCAAAACGAAAAGAAATAGAGATATGCACCATAAATACAACTATAAAACAACAACTTGTGCAGAAGGGACAAAATAATTATATTAAAAACATATGTCTCCAGCTAGAGAACTTTTCTCAAAAGTCAAGTACCTAGCGAGATAATTCAAACCGCAGATTATCAAAGATAATAGTGGAAATACCATAACAAACCCAGACGGTATCGGAGAGGTGTGGAAACAATATTGCGAAATACTATTCTCTAACAACGACGCAAACAATAATACAGAGAAAAGAAGTTATGAAAAAGAACCTCAAATATTGAAATCAGAAATTGAGGCGGCAATTAAAAAGCTAAAATTCAGAAAAGCAGAAGGAGAAGATGGAATAGCAGCTGAAACACTCAAAGATATGGGAGAATTAGGGACGGAAGTAATGCTTAGAATTTGCAATGAGATCTGGAATACCGAAAAGTGGCCAAATGACTGAGGTAAACTCACGTTTATCCCATATATAAAGAAGGTTCACCGACAGATTGCAGTAATTACCGTACAATAGCATTGATATTACACGCGAGCAAAGTAGTTCTAACCATCATCAATAAAAGACTAAAATCAATTCTCTTACCACAAATTCCCCAAGAACAATGCGGATTCGTCCCAGGTAGAGGAACAAGAGAACATATTCATAATATTTGTCAAATTATCGAAAAATCTCGAGAGTTTAACATAGAAACATATTTATGTTTTGTTGGCTATTACAAGGCCTTCGATGTCGTAAAATGGGATAAAATGTGGCATATACTTAGAGAAATGGGTACGCCAGAACATCTAATCTATTTATTACAAAAACTATATGTAAATAATACTGCTAATGTAAGAGTTCATAATGTGGTTTCAAAAAACTCCAAATTAAAATCTGGAGTTCGACAGAGATACGTAATATCCCCTATTCTATTCAATATATATAGTAAACATATTATACGTCAAATTTTTGAGAAATGGCAAGGTGGAGCAACGATAGGAGAAAGAAAAATCAAAAACCTACGTTATGCTGATGGCACTGTTATATTGGCATCATCACCAGAAGAACTGGAACAAATTATGAATAAGCTAGGAACGGTGAGTATAGAATATGGTTTAAAAATAAATATGCAGAAAACTAAAGTGATCGTCTATAAAATCAGAAACAACCAGGCAGAGATAAGAATCATGGAAGGTCACGAAGTGGTCAGGCAATTTAATTACTTAGGCTTCGTTATTACTAACAGTGGAGGATGCGAAGACGAGATCCGTCGACGCATCACAATGGCCAGATGGGCAACAGCCAAACTCACAAAAATTTGGAAGAACACTGACATCACAAGAAACACAAAATTACGCCTCGTTCGAGCATTCATATTTCCTATCGCCACCTATGCTTCAGAAACTTGGACAATAAAAAAAGCCGATTCAAAGCGTATAATGGCATTTGAAATGTGGATCTACCGTAGAATGTTGCGCATACCATGGACTGCCCATCGCACAAATAACTCTAGCAGAACTTAACATAAAATCTAGACTCATCACAAATATCAACCAAAATATACTGAGATATTTTGGACATATAACTAGAAGAAGAGAAGGCATGGAGCGAATAATAGTTGAAGGTAACGTAGCGGGTAAAAGATCTCCAGTACTAAATACAGTATCCGACTAGACGCCACTACATCCTTACGAAGGAGAAAAGATTGAGGAGGAGGATGTCTTACTCCATTTTTAAGCCATTCTCGTATGGCTTTTAGGGCATTATCTTTTTTTTGACTCTTTTTTAAGAGTTTCCAGGGAAATCTGATCATTATCTTCTTCCTGTATACCAGTGGTTACCTAAAGACTTACTTCTTCGGTTATGTTCTCGTTATCTCTACTTAAAAAATCACGGGATTTTAACTCTTCCCTCTCTATATATTCTAGAAACTGTTTGTTTAATTCGTAAACACCTAAATGTTTTTCCAGCAAGACCTAGTCATGACTACTCCACTAGAAATTCCAGCTTTAATGTGTATTTACCGATCCCACTCACTGAGTTAATAAAGAAATTTATATTATATTTGGCAAAAAAATTATACAATCATCACCCTTTGCAACTTAAATCTACAACTTCTTTCCTTAAGTTCCGTAAATTGACAAAAGCCTATCTATCTGAAAGACCTTATTATTCAGTGGAAGAGTTTCTTAACGAATAATTAAGAAAATACAGTACGTTTAGGTACAAGCAACATAGTATTTTTATATATATTTGGGTATCACATGCAGCAGCTTAAACTTCGTAAACTCGTTCGTAAGGTTTTGTTATGCAATTTGCAATATAGAGAAACTTTGCAATGGATTGTATATTTTATTATGTTTTATTCTGTGATATTGACGATTTATGTAATTTTAGTAAATTTTAATTATTGTTATTGTTATTATTACTTTTTTTTAACTTTTATAAGCTTTGTCTATAAAATTGTACAATTTTTAGTGACAATAAAGCATATTTCTATTCTATATATCTTTAAGTCTTTTACAGTACTGGCATTGTCGTTCCAAACAGGGTCGCCTAGAAAGAATATCGGCATTTATCATGTCTTCTAATATGTTTCTAACTTCTTTTTGTTTAGCAAATGGCAATCTCCGTGGCGCTTTGAAAATTGGTTTTGCATCTCCAGTATAAATTCTATGTTGAACTAAACTAGTCCGTCCTGTAGATTTCTCAGATTCAAAAATATCGTATTTTCATTAATACATTCGTTAATTTTGTTTAATTCTTTAGTTGTTAAGTGATCAACATTTTTGATTAGTTGTTTCACGAGGTTAGCGTCAGCTGAGTAACTTGAAGCTGTATTCTTTTTCAAATATTTTTCGTGCTTAATTATTTTTTTTATTGCTGTACAGAATGCTATTTGTTGTTCTTTATTTAATTTAAAAGGTTTTTTAAACAAATTAGCAACCCTTACTGAAATTATCTCATCTACATTAACGAGGCATCTGGCTATCTAAATTCCATCATTCTGGCTATCTAAATTCCTGTCCTCAGAACGATTTTCTGACGGGACTGAAGGAATTTTAAGGAATTTCTGTATCCCTCACTCACTGTAACTCTTACTTGAGCTATCGATTCTTTCAAATTTAAGACAACTTCTTCATTTTCAATAAACAAAATTTTATTTTGAAGAACTACGATAAATTTTTTCTGCATAATATCCATCCCAAGAACGAATTCATCTTTAATATCGGCTACAAAAAATAGATGTTTCAAGGTGTTACCAATCTGTATGGTTGTCGTTATCTCTCCGTGAATTGAGATAGTGTGACCTGAAGCTATTTCAAGAACTAACTTTGTTTTAGTTGACTGTAGTTTTCTATTTAGAAGTTCAGTTCGAATAAAGGATTTAGTTGCACCGGTATTATTAATATAGGTGCATTTTTAATTGTCAACGTAGCCCTTAAGTAATAAATTCTGTTCATTTTTATTTAAAGTGTAAGTGCGAATTAGAGAGCTTTTAGGTAGATAGATTTACAAAACAACCGGGTTGTGATCGGAGGATATGTCCGCTTCTGGATAAGTTTTAGATGATATAGAATTTCTATATCTTCTGTTGACGATATTATAATCTATTTGATTTCTGACTATTTTGTTGTTATTATCAGCTGGTGACCTCCATGTATATAGTCTACGTTTAGGAAGTTTGAACAAGGTATTTGTAATTATGAGTTCATCATTGACACAGAAATCGACAAGCCTATCGCCACGTTAATTCCTCAAATCGCCTATTATAATATTTATACTCGTATCTTGTCTTTTAGTTATCCTTAAGACATTGACGATTTGTTCATAGAAGACCTCTATGGTGTCTTCATCCTTATCTGCAGTGGGTGCATATTCTTCTTCTTATGGTGCCGTGCACCTATAGTGCGTTGGCGAATTATCTTAAGGTCAGACGTCTGTCTTTTGCGGCATGCAAAAGTTCGCCAGTGTTAGTTACGCCTGTCCAGTTCTTTATATTTCGCAGCCACGACATTTGTTTGCGACCTACTCCTCTTTTGCCCTCAATCTTTCCTTGTATAATTAGTTGAGGGATTGCGTATTTTTCCCCTCTCAGGATGTGGCCCAGGTATCCAATCTTTCGTGCCTTGATCAAGCTGAGCAATTCTCTCTCAGTATTTGCTCTTCTTAGGACTTCCTCGTTTCTCACCCTATCTGTCCATGGTATGCGGAACATTCTTCGCAAGGTCCACATTTCGAAGGCTTCCAACTTGTTAATGGAAGATATTTTCAACGTCCATGTCTCCATGCCGTATAACAATATGGACCATACATAGCACTTAACCATTCTGTAACGGAGATTGAAGAAATTTAAGATTAATTTAATTAATATTAATAAGAAATTAATTTAAGAAAAGCTTGTCTTGCTTGTTCGGTACGGCATTTTATTTCTTGTTGAGGATCCCATTGGTCATTCACCATCATTCCCAAGTATTTGAATGTATTCACTTGCTCGATTGGAGCATTATCTACGTGCAGTTGTACTCTGAAAAATGCGCCCTTTCTTATTGTCATGCATTTTGTTTTTCCAGCATTTATCTTCAGGCCATATGTTTTTCCTGTGGTGTTTATTTTATTTAGTATCAACTGCATATCATGTTCGTTATCTGTGATTATTGCGGTGTCGTCAGCGTAACAAATGTTATTTATCGGGTACCCGTTGACCTTTATACCACAATCAGTGCCTTCAAGTGCCTCTGCAAAAACATTCTCCACATAGAGGTTGAACAGCATAGGAGACAAAATACACCCCTGTCGCACCCCTCGTAAAATTTCGAATTCCTCTGTGTTTGTTGATTTGTTCAGCCTCACACGTGCCTTTTGATTCCAATAGAGATTCTGGATAACTCTTATATCTTTCTCATCAATATCAGCATTGTTTAGCATTTTTATTATTTCATCGTGTTTTACGGTGTCAAAAGCTTTTTCGTAGTCGAGGAATGTGATGACTATATCTTTTCGTTGGTCTATACAGTTTTGTACCAGGGTATTCAAACAGAATGATGCTTCGCGCGTCCCGAGTCCCTTCTTGAAACCAAATTGTGTCTCGCCGCTCAGCTCTTCTAGTTTTCTGAACATTCTTGTGTGGAGTATGCGAAGAAATATTTTAAGTAAATGACTCATCAAGCTAATCAGTCTGTGGTCCTTGCACCTTGTCGCTCTTTGTGATTTAGGGATCATTATGAAGGTTGAACAAAGCCAATCCGTTGGAATGTGGCCGGTGTCATATATGGCATTGAAGATTGTTACCAGAGTGTCGATGTTGTCATCATCCAACAGTTTTAAGGCTTCCGTAGTAATGCCATCCGGTCCAGGGGCCTTGCCCAGTTTTGCTATTTTTATAGCGTACTCCACCTCGGCGCGAATAATCGGAGGACCGGACAAAGTTTCTGTAGATAGGTAAGTAGTTGGCAGATTCGGTCTGTTGTCTGCAAAGAGGGACGAAGCATAATCTGTCCAGATTTTAGCTAGTTCTTCCTGGGTATGTACGTAGTCGCCTTGATCATTTTTCAGGATTGTCTCGTGGTGTTTCTTGTATATATTCGAAATTTCTTTAACCTTTTTGTGTAGTCCAAAGCTGTCCCCCTTTTCTTGTAGTGATTCTAATTCTTCACAACGCTCTTTCATCCAGATTTCCTTTGCGGTTTTAATTTTTGCTCTTATCGTACGTTGAGTTTCATTGTATTTACGTTGGTTCTGATGTATTTTGTACTGTCGGCGCTGCTCCATTAGCTCAAGTATCTCTTCCGTCATCCACTCGTTTTTGTGATTTCTTTTTATTTTACTTGCGATTGATTTATCCGCATTGGCTACAGCCATTTTTATTTTCTAGCAGGTTTCCTCTATGCAATTTACTTGTATATATCTCAGGTTCTCGTTGATGTGGTTGCCGTATGTAGTTCTAAGCTCTTCATCTCTCATTAGTTCTCTTATGTTTATATATTTTTTATTTGATGGTTTTTTAACCTTCGCCAGTCGAAGCCTTACATTTGCGATTAGGGGGTTGTGGTCAGATGAAATGTCTGCACCAGGGTAAGCAGCCACTCTATTTATATAGTTGCGGAATATTTTGTTTATCAAGATGTAATCAATTTGATTTCGTATAATATGACCTGGCCTGTCTCCAGGTGCTCGCCATGTATACAATCTTCTTGGTGGGAGCTGATACCATGTATTGGATATGACAAAATCATGTTCTTCGCAAAATTCATTTAATAAGTCTTCCCGCTCATTTTATTACCCAGACCGAAATTACCTACCGCATCGCCACATCTACCCTTACCAACTTTGGCGTTGAAATCGCCCATTATGATATTAATGTCGTTTTTCTTTGTGACCTTTAATGCTTTATGTATGTCTTTATAGAAAGCTAAAATTTCAGTTTCAGGTTTATCAGCTGTGGGCGCGTAAACCTGGATTAGGTTGACATTAATAGGTTGGCCTGCTAACTTCACTATTATTACTCTGTTTGAAATGGGTATGTAATCTATAACAGACATCGCAATTCCACTATCAAGTACTATTGCAACTCCGTGTCTGTGGTAGTTATCTCTGGTGTCGCTACCGGAATAGTACATTGTAAAGTTGTCTTTATGGGAAATACCTGAGCCAGACCACCTCGATTCACTTACACCCATTATCTTCACTTCTAGGCGCCGCATTTCTTTGAGCAAGTTATCTATCTTTCCTGGGATGCACAAACTATTGATGTCCCATGTCGCTACTTTACGAATAACATCTTTAAGTCGAACCCGGGGGATTCTTAGCACCCTCGGACCATCTAAGATCTGCCCGGAACTGAGGGCCTTTGGTTCACTTTTGTCCGACATATAAGATAATTATTCCAGGGATATCCATGTGGATCTTTAATTTAGTGGCTTCCCCTTACCTTCTAAATCCTTATGCCGTTGGCCAAATTTTGGTTCATTCGCCTTCGGGGCCGATTTATCAACCCCAGGACAAAAGAGTGCCCTGCCACTTACCAACTCATCCGCCCGAAGCCGTTGGTCAGTAAGTGGGGGGATTGCTTATACCGGCAATCACTCGGACTGGGTACTCGCACTGGGTGCATATACTTGGATTATATTTATTTACTATTTTGCGTTTTAAATGAGAGTTTAGAGACAGCATTAAAACTCCATCAGAGTAGGGAACAAAGTTACAAACAGCTTTTTGAGAATTCTTATCAACTATAATGCCAACTCCCTGTTTGTGCTTGGAGTCGTTGTTTCCAGAATAATACATTGTTCCATTTCTGGTGTTACATTTTCCTGATTCAGGCCATTGTATATCGCTAAGGCCCAGTATGTTAATTTTCATTCTGCACATTTCCGACACAGCGATATCCAGTTTGCCTGATTGGTATAAACTTCTTACGTTCCATGTTCCGATTTTCAAGGCTATAGAGTTATGCTTATTTGCTTGACAGGGATGTACCTTGATGACGACCTGAGAGGCCTTTTTGTCCAAATCTGATTGTCCTCCCCTGCCGGATCTTGGATTCCGAGCTCCATGATCATTAAGTAAATTATCCATTAGTGGATCCATGATGATTTTTACTAAGGATATCCTTACGGATCTTTAATGTGGTAGTCATCCCCTGGCTTTCCACATCCCAATGCCGTTGACTAATTTAGTTCTATGTTTAATTTCTATGCTCCAGGGCAATGAAGTGCCCTAGCCGTGTCGGTTCTTCCACCCGTAGCTGTTGACCAACAGGTGGGGGATTACTTATACCGGTAATCTTTCGGTTAATTTAACAGCTCTAGTATCCAATAATATACCGATCCAGGATCATTTCCCTTACGCTCTATCTTGGTACTGATGCTGCTGTCTGACAGAGTAGGATATGTGAATGGAAACTTTGGTAATTAGGTGGGAGAATGGATTTAGGACATAATTTCTCCCAGGTACCAGGAGATTGGGAGATAATAATGGCTGACGTGGGAAGGGTCGCATCCCTGAAGTAGATCTATTTTCTACCGGGAACATAAAAGAGTATCTACCCGCTACTCATAAATAGGTATCTATCCACCGTTAAATAACAATCTAAAGAATCAGCCTCTTATTATACCAAAACTTCCTATTTCGGCCTGCGACAGTTCGAACTCCACCGAACTGCTACTCGCTCGTTTCGGAATTCTGTTGTAAGTTATCTCTCCTCTCGTTCTTTTGAAGATAGTAGCTCCCTAACCTAACCTAATCCATAGACACATAATCTAAATAGACTGCTTTGTACCAGTTTTCTCTGTCCCACTGGGGGAAAGGGCCTGTATTCCTACAGTCAGTCTATTTGTATTATATGTCTATGACCTAATCTAACTTAACCTAACCTAACTCTTCGTAGCCATAGACATATACTACAAATAGACTGACTGCTGCCATAAAGTCGCCTTCGCCCAGTGCGACAGAGAAATCTGACGCAAAGCAGCCCCTGTATATCTTTCTGCGTAACTTTCTCATTGGTCATTTAGGTCACGTGATGGATGAATCTGACAAATTAGAAAGAGATGAAGAAACTGCTTTGCGTCAGTTTTCTTTCTCGCACTGGAGAAACGGCCTGGTATTGCAACTATCAGTCTATCTTGTATTATATGTATTTGTTCCTAACATAACCAAACTTAACCTTATTTGCACATAAACCAATTGCAAAAATAAAAAAACGGCAGCTCGTTAGATAAACATATTTATTCTTTGTTGCTTCAGTACAACTAACGTAATATAAAGCGAAACATAAATACGCATAACAAGTATTCAATTCGTTCAGGACAAAAAAGAAATATTGTACAATCCATTATTTAACCCGTATATTTGGGATTCGTGAAGTGATATGACAAAATCACAAACTTTTCGCCATCAACGCCATCATAAATGTTATAAAACTAAACATGTTCAAAAAAATCCACGCCTGTGACAAATATATAAGAATAGATAAAGTGATTTTTTTATTCAAGCGATAAAACCTAGCTTCGCTGCAAATTACAATTTACGACTATGTAGCTCTTTGGAATTGAGTTATTTAGATTTAAGTTAATTGCATTACACTTGCAAATTTCACCAATGGTGTGCAATAGGAAAGAAATGAAACGATTGCAAAAGTGAGCCATAAATCTTTTGAATGAAATTAACTCTCCTGTACAAAAACTGTGCACCGTTAAAGAAGATCGTAAGTAGTGTTGTGTTACTTAAAAGTATTAAAATTACCTTTTAGTTCAATCCTATATAGTTTAGGAGACAGTGGGGGTTAGATGTCCGCTCGGTACCTTGACGTTTTTCAATGGTTTTGGGTGCGTAGGTTCGATTTTTTTTAAAAATCAGTCAGATAATTTGTTATTAACAATGTAATTTTGTAAATGATAGCATCTCCTAAACTATAAGAGTTTTTTAATTTTACTAAATTAAAATTGTTCCTTTTGAAAAAATGAACAAAATGGCATTTGATAAACTAAATCCTATTGTTAGAACCGGAGTTCCAACAAATTTCGTGAAAAACAATTGGAAAATAGGATCGGACTTTTTTAAGTATAACTCAGCTTTCATACGTGCAATTACTTTTTAAATACCCTCATTTTAAGGATAAATATTTCAGCTTTAAAACACTTTGCAAAATTATTTTATCTTTATAAATAAAAAAGTAATAATAATTAAAAAATAAAAATGTCACTAAAAAGTTGCGAATTAATTTGTTTATAAGCGATTTAAACCACAACAAAACTAAGCTATAAACTTTGAAAATCTGGCTCAAAACGAGTATTTTAAGATTTGGTAAATATTTTTATGTTCATTTTTGGCCTAGATATTGAAAATTGATTTAGGCGCGAGGTTTGCGCGCGCCCGCATTCGATGCAGGCTGACGTGCGCCTCAGAGCGAGTGATTAAAAGTTTCATAACATGGTCAAAATAAACATAGAAACATTAACGCTAAGCGTAAATGCAATTAGCCAGATTTTCAAAGTTTACAGCTTACACTTACAAACTTAGTGAAATTTTTAATGTTCAATTGTTATAACTTTTTTCTTAAAAAAGATAAAGTAAATTTACAACGTTTTTTTACAGCTGAAATAATTCACTTTTAAAAAGAGGCGAAATTGTTATAATTCCGATTTATATAATCGGATCAAAGTTTACAAGACGCCATTTTGTTCATTTTTTCAAAAGGAACAATTCTCATTTTAGTAAAATTAAATATTTCTAATAGTTTACGAGATAAAATCATTGTTAATAACAAATTATCTGACGGGTTTTCAACCTGGTACCCTCGAAAAATCGAATCTACGCACCAAAAAAACATAAAAAAGTTAAGGTATAGGG
The DNA here is from genome assembly GCF_040954645.1 of Diabrotica undecimpunctata. Classification (NCBI taxonomy): domain Eukaryota; kingdom Metazoa; phylum Arthropoda; class Insecta; order Coleoptera; family Chrysomelidae; genus Diabrotica; species Diabrotica undecimpunctata. Next base: position 89,718,105 of record NC_092805.1, on the reverse strand, counting down.
GGTACAAAAAAGTGCATACTCAACCCACCCCACTCCCCGCTACTAACTAATGGATAGTTTGTTATGATTATTGAAATGAATATATTAGCAAATACTGGTATACTAAAACCAGTTTTAAAAAAATCACTATTATTTTTTGTATTGTGAACTAACTAACTGTGTAAGTGAACTAACCAATTATCGTCGATATATATATATATATATATATATATATATATATATATATATATATATATATATATATATATATTTAATATATTCATGAGCCATTCATGCGGCACATAATGAAATGCTTTCTTGTAATAAACACAGGCAGGAAAAGGTTCCTTTTTTTGATGTATCCCTAATTACAGATGAATAAATCAATTATTCCTTGTTCTTCGCTGTCCATGGAGCTCTTACCAACTCCTTTTTGTTGAGGCTCCATGATATTTTTCGTGCACAGTGCTCATAGATGAGCTGGGTTAGATGGGATGTGACAAATTTGTACAAAGTTGTTAGATAAGTAATTGGGAGGTATTTGGATAGGTATTATTAGCTGCTGTTTGGTTTTTCGATATTAACCTCTTAATGCTTTATCTTGTGTCTGATACGGAGCGGCTTACCGGTAAATTCGGGACTTGCCCGTGTCCCACACGTTTGACCGTAGTACAAGTAGTTTGTACAGCGCCATTCAAACGTTTTATGGCCGTTTCTGACCCATTCATGACGAATTTATAATTTATTTTATTATCTGTCTTATATTTATTTTATTTTTCGCATATTATTTTTTTCTAAGAATTATAATTACTATTTTTTGTCCCTGTCATAATTTACGATGAGTTTTAGATATAGCTGTACTTTAGTCTAGTTTGGTTTCTGTCAGGTAGTAGATATCTTTGTGCTACATTTGAAGTTTAGTTTATTTTTATTATTCAAACGTCTACGACCTTTTCTGACGTCTTTTTTCAAACTTTTGAATTTTTTTATATTGATACCCTTACTATAATTCTACGCACCTGTTACGTTTTTGCTTTTAATTATATAAAAATATTAAATTTTCTAAAGTAAAAATACTTAAAGCAAATATATTTAATTTATTAAATTAAAAATACTAAAAAATGATATATTTTGAATACGCCCCTGTCACAAAAAATACACTTATTACGCCCCTTAAAATAATTTTTGTTTAAATTATTTTACAAGCTGAATCGATTTTTGAAATACAAAAAATGGATTATTTTTTTATAGTAAACTTATGTGTAATCTGTGCATTAAGTGGTTAAATAAGTTGCTTTACGACTTATAAATGATAGTTCTTTATCATCATTAGGATTAAGATTGGAAATAAAATAAGAAGTTAATATTGATAAACACTCATAAACACTTCAGAACTTCTTTCGCCAGGATTTTTGAACTCCGTCTGGTCCAGAACATTTCCGGTTATGAAGTTCTGATAATATGGGGGACTTCTTTAGTAGTAACAGGTTTATAGGTAGTATTACTATAGTTTTGACATGCGACGTCTGACTGCAAAAACTTAATCTTAAAATTAATCTTTAAATTAGGTGAGGATAGATAGAAAAAATTTAAAATCTAACTAAAAATTTAGACTGTTTCTTATTGTAGGTTAAGAAATTAATTTAATGGTAACAATATTAGTGCAATAGTTCCTATGTATGGGGAGGAAATCTTAATGCTACCAAAATCACTTATAAAAAATTAATTATAAAATAGAGAAACATGAAAAGGTTGACATAACATTGGGGCATAAAAAAGAAAAAAAAAATATCCTAAAAAGGCAAAAATAAAAGATATTATACAGCAGGTGCCAAAACTGAAATGAAGATAAGCCGGTCATCTGACAAGGAAAGAAGATTATAGGTGAAAAAACAAAATGTAAAATAGCTAGGTGATGTTACTTAGGCAAACACGTGTAACAAAAATGTAACGAAAATGTACTTAATGTAACAACAATATTTTGGGCCAATGTAACAAATTACAATACAGCGCCAATCTAACAAAAAACAAATGAATTAAGGCTGGCTAGCGGACTGTGCCGGGCAGTGACTACTTGACACTCAACAGAGTGCCAATTTGGCCAATTTGCATTCCCTACAGAGATCGTAGAGTAAGAAAATAGATGACAATGTAATCAAAGAAAAAAATATGAATAGATGTAAATGTAGGTGACAGAATATGGAAGTTTCTCTAAGATGTGAGTGTGCGCCAGGAAAGTATCTTCCAAGTAGTACCTTTCAAGGTATCTTGTAATGCTGTGTACCCTTTTTGCTGAAATGGAAAAAAACAGGTATTAATTGAAATATTTAGTCTTCACAACCAATTTAATACCTAACCAAATATATACAGTCTATCTTAATGCTTTTAGCTACTCACCACCACTTATGTATAGTTAACCTAGTTATATCCTAAAAAAATTCCCTGAATATACACAATTTATCCCTTATTATCTCTGAATTTAAATTTACTGAAAGGTAGGACCTAATACTATATAAGGAATTTACAAATAATCAATATAAGTAAGAAAATTTACTAATTCTACCTAAAAAGGTCATTTACTCGCCTACTAGAAATGTAATTCTATACTTCGGCTTTCAATTAAAAGTACTAATAAAGTAATATGGACACTATATCCTGACAGGATATGTGCCAAAGGTTTAAATATATATTATTGAAAATACCAATAAAGAACTCTTTGATTAAATGTGTACACATAAAACCGTACAATAGAGTTAATAGGGAGGATTTAAAACCTCAATCCGTAGTCGACAATTAGTCCTTAAATATTATTCGGTATTATTTAAAAAACATGACGGGTCTTTATTATTATATGAAATAGTATGATTTAAAGTTAAAATATTATTAAAAAAAAATATTTAAAATTGATGAATAAAAAACTTAATACAATTTGACAGTGTTCCACACTCTAAATCCGGACCTCTGAAGAAACAGCTAAGGAGAACGAGAATCAACCCTGGGGATCAAGTGTACAATCCTCCTAGGGAATAAACTAAGCCTTTTTCCTAAAAGTAAACCCAACCAAAACAAAATAAGGAATCCTTCCCCTGACTCTTGATTAAGTCCTGTAGTAGGCGGCTCAGAGTGGCTATAAACCAGGTACACGGTACACACAACAAAAACAAACCAAAACTTTTCTTCAACTTTTCTTTCCAAAAAATAAAATTTACTATTCTTAAAATAAATTTCCACAAGAATCACCACTACAATAGTCGTTAGTCGAATAAGCATGTCTCCCAAAACTGCCGCTTGGAGTCGCTGCATAATACCAACTTAGAAATTAAAAGTTACTAAGGAATATGGATTGTAAAAAATTATTTAAAAGTGATGAAAGGATTATTGAAGTGACGGACTCGTTACACACGGGAAATTGGAAATACATAAACAAATTATACAGGAAATTCATAATGGCGGTTAAGAAGATATACACAGGAAACATACTTATATTCAGGGGATACATAAAACAATATGTACCTGACCTTACAAAAGAAGCAGAAACACTTATGAAAGAATACAAAAGCATCTTCTAAAAGTAGCATTTTAAAGAAAGAGCTATAGAATGCGGCACAACATCAGTCAATAAGCCAAGCATGAAAGAAAAAATGGTGTAAGAGGCACTAGAGCAAATGGACATCACGAACGGCAGCAAAATAATCTGGAATATTATGAGGCAATAAGGATTCGCAAACTGGAGGTAATAGTATATTACTTTATGAGGCGGAGAAGCATGACTTTTCTTGACGCGCCCGATATTACGCGCCGAACGAAGTGAGGCGCGTAATAGAGGGCAAGTCAAGAAAAGTCGCTTCTTTGCCGAATAAAGTATACTATTTTTTCTTCAAACGTAGCAATTTTCAATCATAAATAGTACAATTCATACGCTATTTTTACTCGAAATTAACTGTGACAACTATCAAAGTCGTCTAGATGTTAGAAATTAAAATAATTAAGTCGTCGGTGGGATTTGCGTCTCCCTGGTTACAGTTGTTTGACAGTTGTTTGCAATTATTAAAGACAGCTTATTGTTGTTCGCAAGCCGCCAACATCGGGAATGACTGCTGAAAATTGTTCTCGGCCATCAGTATCTTCAACAATTACCAATGCGTATCAAGAGTCGGGAACATTTTTGCACGGTTTCAATTTTGAAGATGCCTCATTACCTAATTGTACTTTTAATATTTGTTGTTTTGTGACATGTTTCATATTGTTACCATGACAACATTTTTCCCTCTGCCGTAAAGAAATGGGAAAAAAAACTGCTGCCGGCGGAGACATCAAACTTTTTGACAGGATCAAGTTAGATAAGTAATGTCATCATTATTTGACGTTTGTAGAAAAAAATATTTAAGAACTTCCAAAGCAACCTAACTTTTTCGCCACACCGTTTAACGTCATGAAATAAAACAGCGATATTCAACGCATGAAAAACCTCGTCACTGTGTGAATCACGTATTTACAGAGCAAATTAAACGTAAATCTGCGTAAATCTGGAAATGATCCTGAAATACCAAACAATTAAAAACTAATCAACCTAACCAAAGACCAACACTAAACCTATTGCCCAAATCGAAATTTAGGCCTGCTAAATTATGAAAATTACTATTGGAAAAAGGTAAGTAAATAAATACAGGATAGAATCACCTAATATAATCACCCCTTAAGAGAAAACAGTTAAATATCCAGGGCTATATCTTAATAGCCAATTAAAATAACAAGAATACATTAAAAAGGAAACTGAAAATCTGTAAGTAAAATATAAGAAACTATAATGGTTATTAGGAAGAAGTTTATAACTTTCAAAAACACGATATTAGTATACAAATACCCATACCAGTATGATCTACAAATATGATGTACTAGTGAGATTAAGTTTTCTCGCCTCGAAATAGTCCAAAATCAAATAGTAATGAATATAGTCAATGTTCCGTGGTATATGCACAACAAACACCTATATCTGGAACTTCACATGGAAACAATTTAAGAAGAAATAAATAAGATTACCAAGAATCACGAAAAACGACTCATTAATCGTATTACAATAAAGTGTTGGAACTGCTAGTTAACCAAGACCTAGTCCGCAGACTTATATGCGTCAAACCCATCCGAACGTGTGTAGTAAGTAGACATAGGCAGATATGCAAAATGCATATATTGCATATTTTATGCAAATATCTAGCGATTTTGCATATATTTACTAAAAATTTTATAAAATGCATAAAAGTCAAGTTATTTCGAATTGCACATTTTAAATAATATTTATCTTACCGTAGATAATAGTATGACTAAGTAACTGGAAATTCCATTGTTTAATTCCAATTCCAATGTGGAAATTTTATTTCAGTTAATATTTCAGTCTTCAGTATTACCGATAGTACCTATAGATATTACCTCAAATTCTCGATGTTGTTGTAACAGGTAACCGATTATAATCCCGTAATAAATAGGTGTTTTAAAAGTTTATTGCGTAGGATATAAATGAAAATGTTCCTTTGCAAATCATTTTGTTATCAAAAGTAAAAGGGAAAACTTAAGCATCGTCAGTTGAGCTTATTTAATTTGTTAACATCGTTAATTTTCTTAACGGTCAAAATGTTAAAGGCGACACTGGAAAAGATATTTTTCAAAAATTTGAAACAATAATTCAAAAAACAATGGTTTTCAGAAACTCACTGAAGTTGCTGACTTTCTTATTGGTTATTTTTGCGAAGATATAGATTTAGAACCAAATATTTTTGTATTTGAATTTAAAATATGCTCCCATTACATTTATTTGGTGTGGAACGAAGTTTCTCAATTTACAAATGTATGTACACAGATAGAAGCCATAAGTTTTTATAGGAATAAAATTAATTAATATGTCAGTATTAAATATATGTTTCCATTGATAGTGTGCATATTTTCTAAAAGAAATACTTATTTAATGCATATTATTTAGTAAATTAGGTCACATTTTTCATGATAAGTGATAAGTGTCAATTTAACTCAGTGAACATCTTTTACATCAGTAAAGTGGGCAAATTCAATTATTAATTTTTAAGATGAACCATTGGAAATACCTAGGATAGAAATATAGTAGAGTAGGTTCGGTTAGCACCAAAAGAAAGGTGCTAAATGGAGTTTTCCAGTCGGTGGTAACCTACGCTGCCCCCGTGTGGTGTAGTGTACTGAATACTGCGAAACATGCTAAGTTAAGACTTCGCAAAAGCGAATGCTCCTCAGGGTACCTAGCGCATATAGGACAGTTTTAAATGAGGCTATATATATATATATATATATATATATATATATATATATATATATATATATATATATATATATATATATATATATATACATATATATATATATATATATATATATATATATATATATATATATATATATATATATATATATATATATATATATATATAGTGAAAAAGCGATAAACGCTTGTCATCAACGCTGATCAAATAGAATACAAAACTCAAATATTTGGGTGTGCAGCGGAAGATAGGACAAAGAAGTACTCTTTTTAGTTAACCAAGCTTTCGCAAATCTTTATTTGCATCATCAGGGTGCTACAATAAACAAAATTAGTACAAAATACAGAAAAGAATTATTTTGCATCTTACACTAATTGAGGTTAGTTGTCGTGATGTTTATTAAATGAAATGTGCAAATCATTTGATCTCTACAAATGATGGCGAAAACTATCCAAAATTGTTTTTAAAAAAACGTTCTTTAACAAATACATATTTAAAACACTTTAAAACACATATACAAGAACACTCAAATAAAATTATGTTAAAATAATTACAGAACATGTCATAATATAAAATTTAGGTTATAAACATTCTTATCAGAAACAAAAGAATTGGTTGTGAATTCGTTACTGCCAACGTCGTTACATCTAACGTTCTATCGTTTTAAGTTGGCAGTAACGAATTCACAACCAATTCTTTTGTTTCTGATAAGAATGTTTATAACCTAAATTTTATATTATGACATGTTCTGTAATTATTTTAACATAATTTTATTTGAGTGTTCTTGTATATGTGTTTTAAAGTGTTTTAAATATGTATTTGTTAAAGAACGTTTTTTTAAAAACAATTTTGGATAGTTTTCGCCATCATTTGTAGAGATCAAATGATTTGCACATTTCATTTAATAAACATCACGACAACTAACCTCAATTAGTGTAAGATGCAAAATAATTCTTTTCTGTATTTTGTACTAATTTTGTTTATTGTAGCACCCTGATGATGCAAATAAAGATTTGCGAAAACTTGGTTAACTAAAAAGAGTACTTCTTTGTCCTATCTTCCGCTGCACACCCAAATATTTGAGTTTTGTATATATATATATATATATATATATATATATATATATATATATATATATATATCATTTGAGCAGTGATACCGATCGTTTTGTTGTGCAAAGCGATCACACGCCCTCGCGAGGGTGTATGCAAGGAGGATTGATGGAAATGTAGATGAGAATGAGAGAGAAAGAACGATAGAAGAGTGGCAGAGGGAACGGGCGAAAGATAGCGGAAAGGCAAGGTGGACGAAGGGGAGCTTATTCCCGATCTGTGGCAGTGGTGGGAATGAACTGACCGGACATAGTAGTTTTGGCACCTTCACAAATAGAATAGGCAAATCTGCCTTGGCAGACTGTACTGTTTGTGGGGTACCAGACGCTCCCGCCCACATTTTTAACTGCCAGAGATAGGCAAATGAGAGGGTAGATTTCGAGAGGCGAATGGGTTTTGGGCTGGATGAAAGAAACAATGTAAACATAATGTTAAGAAGAGAGAAAGAATGAAGAGAAGTATACTGTCTGATTTCTGGGGTGATGATGAAAAAGGAGCAGGAGGACAGAGAAGGAAATTAAACCAGCGATCTGAAATTTATGGTTAATATTATTTATTAGTTTATGGCCTAACGTCTGAAATATTTTCTGATTTACGGTAATAGGTAGGGTTATTTATGTTTTTAATTTTTTATTTTAGTTGTTTATTGGGTGGCAAGACCACCTCTCTGGAACGTTGGTTAAGGTTTTAGCCGGAACGCGGTTAATCCGGCACTATCCTGGGGTCTTCTGGCCTAGTATCTTACTTGGCCGAAAAATGCCAGGGTGTCTTACTCCGTGACGTAGATATCCAAAAAAGATTTCCCCCACCTTTGCCAGCCAGAATTCAATGGATACCTTCTTAGGCTCTTACTGGAGTCTGGCAATACGGCAATTAAAAAAAAAAGGGTAGATTAGGTATCAACAAAATATTGATTAATCGTAGGATTGATTATGTGTATTGTTTTCTTTTAATAAAAAAAAAATAATAATTGGAAAAAGTAGAAACTGTACCTATGTAACGTGTTGATTTTCAGATCTGATTCTGTTCAATCAATCTGTATCAATTTCAAAGTAAAATCTTTAATTAAAATTTTTCTATGATCTAACTTTTATAATATATAAGTAAATAAATATATTCATTCAATTAAACAAAAGTATTTGGAAAGACAATGCATTTTTCGGTGACTCCATATATTAATAAATTGTTTAAAATGTTTTAAACCTACTACAGACTGCAGTAAACATTTTGACTGTATGTGTCTATAATATATCCAGATGATGTCTTTTGGTTATCGGTTAAACCAGAAAAATTATCGGACATTGAGACTTTTTATAAAATATCGCGTCAATAATAATTTAAAAGTATATCGAATCGGCCGTTCGTGTGGGATAGTGACCATTTTCTCGATATCTCTTGTTTATATATCGCCCCAACTGTTCATAAAGATGTTAAACTGCCCGCCCGCGAAAAAGATACCAAATGGAGTTCGCAATGTAGTTTGAATAACAGCGTCGGTGCTCATAATGAGGCATTGTTTGATAAAAAAATTTCAATGGTTATTATAATACGATTAAAACATTGACAACGTGGAAAACAATTGATTACTATATTTTTTTTGAATACGCCACAATAATATTGTAATTAACACTACATAATTTTGTCGTTTCGACTTTCGATCTGGATATCGTTCTCAGAAAGGATTTAATAATCTCTGCAAATAGGCAGGCCTGGAACTAGAGCGGGGAGGGTACGTGCCACGGGCAGTAGATTTCAGGGAGCGGCAAAATTTGAAAAGTTTATTAAAAAATAATAAAGAGTTTTTCAAAATACCAATACCACAATTATTATTCTTTAATTCATTTCATTTTGTTGCACGTAATAAACTTTATTACACTGAAACTGCGTACCAAGTAATTTTCTTCATTATAAGACACGAAACAAGAACTAACATAAGTCATGGGTCTGGAGTGCGTATTATCCTATTATGACAACTACTGATACGAATTAGTAGCTTGAGGTCTGGGCGGCAGGATCGGGGCCTCAAAAACAGTGACTGATGCACAAGAATCTCATTATTTCACCCCCTTTCGCCCCTCTGCTTCCAATAAACAGTAAACTAAACAAACGGACACCTACAATCATCGTTGTCGTTATCAACAGCTGCACACTTTGTAGAGTTTTAAATTTGTTAATATTTAATATCTATATAATAATATAAATTCTATATAAAGTTTTGTAGCCCGCCCCTATTTTGTTTATCTCGTTAGTACGCATTAAAAATTACCAGGAAATCTGCGTTTGTCTTTTAAAAGGGAATGTAAAAACGATCGATAATATAACAAGTTTTGTATCCAGTTTTCAAGTTTTTTTGTCTTTATTTACATTCAAATCCCCCAAATCTCTGAATACATTGTGATGTAGAAAAATCAATATAATACGTGTTCTTTCTTCATATTTGGAAGTAGTTTGTTTGAGGGTCGCTTTGTAACATAGTTGAGGCACAGTATATTGCTTAAAAAGAATTCTTTTTAAGCAATATACTGTGGTTGAGGCCTGTTTTAAAAACAAGAAATTTATGTTATGGACGTAAGAAGGGTCGCCCACACCAGTATTAGATTTGAGTCAAGCAGGAGATCTCAGAGAGGATAGATGTCTGGGCAATTTTGAATCGGGAGTCGATTTATTTTTTTTTGTGTAATGTTTTAAGACCGGTTAAGGTGATAATACTCTTTGCATAATGGCAGTTTAGAACAGAGTAATCACCATAAGATTTGTGCAGTACACCGGAATTGAAGAAATTTTGGAAAATGATTGTATAGAATGTCACACCAGATTTGTTGTCGTTTGCCTGCTTGATCCAGCCCCATCTACGTTAGATCGTCGTTCCTGATGTATGGAAATGGTTTCCTTTGTTCCTGTGGAGAATTTGTCCGTTTAGTTCCAATCCCAGAGATAGATAGCAAATCTTTCAAAGTTAAGTGAAATAAGTGAAAATAAGGTAACATTCAATATATTAATTTTTTCCAAATAGGACAGACATTACTTTGCTAAAAGTAATAATTGCTTTCATTAAAATTTAAAAGATTTGTAATAATTAATAAATTGTAAATTTTATGGTTTAACTTAGCTGTCATTTTATTTGTTTTTTTTTTAATTTAATGTTAACATATGACAGCTAGCTTTATTTTTTTCGATATTTATGTGTTTTGTTTGTTTTAAAAAAAGGTTAATCTCTGTGCGGTAACATTTGTAAGTTTTTGTAGTATCTCCAACCTCTGGAGTTTGTAAACAGGCAACACATGTAAGTTTTTTTTGTAATTTTGTATTTTGCAACTTTTAATAAATTTTGTGCAAACTGTATTTTTGATAACTGTTTGTATGAGACAAAAATAAACGTTTTGATTTGTTTCTCTGATCCATTTTTTTTTAGTTTAGAAAAATCTCCTAACCTTTTTTGTGTGTTTACTTTTTAGGAAGGAAGAGCCCTTTTCTTCTTTCCTCCAGCAAGTTTAGGAACCTTCAAAGCTTCGCCCTTATTCTAAATTGCTAGAAGCCTTTCCTTGTTGTCTTTATTTGCCCATTTGTCCAGATTTATGTAAGTATCCCTTTGTTTCATATTCTGGTAGTTACCCCCAATCCAACCCCCTTGTCATTTACTTATCCACGACCCCAGCTCTCCAACAACCCCCTGAGTGCCGTTCGCACAAGTAGCGATTGTTTTGCTTGCCCTATCTTCGCACCCATAGTTTCTGTCCCCTATTTCTACCCCTATGTTCTTACCCTGAGGTAGGCAAAATATAGTTCGTTACAACGTAACCTGCGTGCATTGTTTTCTGCGTGTTTTAATACGAACCGACAGTTGTATTATTTTATTTGCATTTAATAATTATTAGTGTTCGAAATAAGTTGTCGATGTTGGTTAGTGTTACCGTTTAGTTTGGCTAAAGAAAAGGGACTTGCTAATTAAAATTGCACAAACTTTGTTTTTGTTTGTGAAAACCGTTAGAATCTTGTTTAGGAAGGGGAGGTATTGGTGCAGAACTTCAAAACAAGATCATTCAAGAAGTCTCTCACTGCGGCAAAGCAAGAAAGTTTATTACAAATAAATAAGAAAGACTGTCATTTCAGCGACCCATCTAGTGGAAAGTTCTTGAACACAGCAGATCTGATATTGCAATGTCCCTATTCAACAACATATTGAGCTGCATAAGAAAGGACAAGTCTCGTATTTGTCATATAAAATACAAGATGAATTCCTTGAAATTATTGCTAATGACATAAGGCAAATCATAAAAAAATATATTTTGGATGCGAAATATTATTCCTTAATATTTTACTGCGCTCCGGATATCAGGTACAATGAGCAAATGGTTCAAGTAGTTCGTTACGTCAAAACAAATATATCAGAGGAAGACGAAAGTTAGTGACCAAACAAGTGAAGGTCTAGGTCAAGAAATACTATAAAATTTAGACAAAGATATACTAAACTTAGAGAACTGTTAAGTAGGGCTAAGCCTATGACAATGGGACAAACAGGACTTGTAAGTATAAAGAAGTTTAGTCCAGACTACTTCAGGAGAACGAGTTAGCATATTTTTTCCCTTGTGCTGCTCACCCTTTAAATTTAGTTGGTGCCAATATGGCCAGTGCTCAGAATTGAAAGTGTTCTAGTGATAGTTGGTTTGCAACAAGGCTGTTCACTAAGCCCCTACATATTTAATCTTGTCATGGACGTACTGACAGAGAAGATAAGGAAGGTGGCTTCTTGATCAATGCTCTTTACAGATGATATGGTGTTAGTGGAGGAAATCAAAGAAATGTTGGAGGAGAAATTAGAGAGATGAAGAAGGGTTATTAAAGAGGACGGACTTGAGGTTAGCAAGTTGAAAACGGAGTATATGTAGCTGGAAAGAGCATGAATATTTGAAGACATAGAATTGTTTGGAGAAAAACTAGGGTAAGTAGGAAAATTTAAATATCTTAGCTCCTACATAACAGAAAATAGGATACATGCTGGGTGGTTTAACTGGAAGTGAATGAGACGAGTACTCTATAATCGAAAAATCGAGGAAGGGCTAAAAGGAAATATATACAAAAGTGTGATGAGACCTGCGTTGGTGTACGGTGGTAAGTGTGGCCTGTAAAGAGAATTCAGGAAAAGAAGATGATGATAGCTGAAATGAAAATACTGTGGTAAATGTTGGGTAAGACTATAAAGGACAGAGTCAGGAACGACTTGATTATGGAAAGAGCCGGAGTGACTACAGTCTCAAAAAAGATTCAATGAAAAAGACTGTAATGGTTTAGTCACGTCAGACATAAAAAACAAAAAATTGTGGAACGAAGGAAAGATCTCTTAGAAATTGATGAAAAGAGGGGTAGAGGAAAACAGAGGAGAAGATGGAAGTACTGTTTGACAGAGGACTTGAGAGAGAAAATTTTAGGTGAAGAATACACGATGAACAGAAATGAGTGGCGAAGAAGAGTAAAGAATAGCGACACCTGAAAAGGGAAAAGCTAAGGAAGAAGAAGAAGAAGAATCATAAAAACTAAAATATCAGGATAAATGAACATAAATCTTACATTGAATTTGAAGAATTTAATTGCATCTTTGCAAACAGAAAAAACTAAAGAAACCATTCTAATATTGCTAAATGAAACAAATTACATAAAAAAACTCATTTTTCAAAATTCTTGCGCATTTATATTAACTTCCTCAATTATGCTAATTTCTGATGTTTCCGGTTCTAGCGTCATGTGTCCTTCCTTTTATAGAGCTTTTTTAGATAATTAATTCATGCATAATTTTCTATGTATTTTGTTTTTTGTATATTAGTTCCTTTACTCGGTACTAAATAAAGGTTCTCAGTTATGGAAAAAAACGAATATACCAAAAAGTAACGAAGGTATAATAAAAATTTAAGGACATACTCCAGATGCCACTACGTGAAATTCCACTTTTGCTGCAGTTTCGCAAATTCTTCAAGCAAAAGAAAAACTTCCAATTTTGCTACAAAATGTAACGTTAGAACCTTTTAAGGAAACTGAACTATTATACCTACAGGAATACTGTTACATTATGGAAGCTTTGGCAAATATTGTACCTTTTGGATATTTGTTACCCAGCTTATATATATATACAAGGATTTCCACAGTTTTCACTGTATTCCTTCACTCAACCGTTTTCTCCAATTTTTCCTGTTTAGCCAGTCCCCTTCCTGTAGGTTTCTTCTACTCATTGCTTCGTCCACCCCATCTCTGAAAGATCTTCGGGGTCTGCCTCTCTTTCTTCTTCCTATCGGGCTCCACTCTGTTATTCTATTTATCCACCGATTTTGGTCTGCTCTTCTGACATGTCCGTACCATGTTAATCTCTTCTGTTCGATGTAGTCTATTATGTCGGAGTTCATTCCCATTCTCCTCTTAATCTCCATGTTATTTATTCTGTCTCTTCTTGTTACTCTGCAGCTTCTCCTTAGGAATTCCATCTCTGTTGCTCTTATTTTGTTTTTGGTTTTCTTATTTATTGTCCAATTTTCACACCCATAAGTGAGGATACTTCTTGTCATGGTATTATATATTTTTTTCTTTGTTTTCATGCTGATGTTCTTATCCCATAGTACCGGGTTCAATTTTCGTATGCAGTCTCTTGTTTGTCCTAGTCTATTTTTTATCTCTTCCTCCGTTGTTCCTTTGTTTGATATTATGAAACCTAAATACTTATACTTGTCTATTCCTTTGATTTGTTTACCTTCGTCTATTTCCAGCTGTTTTATTTCTGTATTCTCCGTTGTTAGGTATTCAGTTTTCTTTAGGTTTATTTCCATCCCATTCTTTGTATATTCCTGCTCCAGTTTTCTCATCATAAAACTGAGGTCATCCTCGTCTTGTGCGATCACTATTTGGTCGTCGGCAAAACTTAGCGTATATAGATATTCGTTCCTTACTGGTATACCCATTCCTTCGCACTTTCTTTTCCATGGTTTCAGGGTTTTTTCCAGGAATATTTTAAACAGGGTGGGGGATGTGGAGCAACCCTGTAGTAGTCCCTTTGTCGTCTTAAATGGCCTGCATATTCTATTGCCCGTTTTGATAGCTACTTCGTTATTCTTGTAGAGTGCTTTTACCGCGTTTATTAATCTTCGTGGAACTTCGATGTCTTCCATTGCTTCCCATAGCTTGGTTCTAGGTATTGAGTCATATGCCTTCTTAAGATCAACAAAAGCCAGATGGACGGATCTATTTATGGTTACCCAGCTTAATTTTGTTAATTAATAAATATGAGAAACTTCTTGCCCAAATGAAATTGAAATATGGAGAAGAACATCTAGCAAAAATGTGCATCAAAAGATTAAATACTCATTTTGCTAAAATTTTAAATTTAGAATGGCAAGATTCAATTATAGCTGCACTTCTTCGTCTTAAATTTAAGCTAAAGTAGTACAATGTCTTAATCTAAATCGTAAAAAAAACCTTTAGAAGATATCAAAAAAATCATTATAACTGTGGCCAAAAAACAAATGGATTTTAAAAGTTACAATGAATCATATGAAAGTGGAGATCAAAATTTGGATGACTTTTTCTATTTTAGCGATTTCCGAGACCAGCAAATAGACAATGGCTGTACTGTTACACATAATGAACACAATTAGAGCATCAATAATAAAACTTCAAAATTACAGTTGTAGTTGCTTTTGAAGGACAAAAAAACCAATTGCATATTATAAATCAATCTCCATTCTTAAAAAGGGTATAGTAATGAGTATAGGGACATAAAGGGACAATAACGGGTAAGGGTATATACAGGGACAATAACAAATAACACACGTTTTCCTTCGTCAGTACCATTTGAAAGACTTTTGTCCTTTGTAACTATGATTGATACCCCTAAAAGAAAAGCTTAAGCGATGAATATTTTGAGATATTAGTACTTACAATACAAAGGCACTTCACTTTTGACAAATATATGGGAGGAGATAGTCAGCAACTGGAAAACGTTCTTTATTATTACGTTTTCGTTTTGATTAAATTTGTCCTTACATGTTTATATTCTGGTTTTATTATTCATACCTAATAAACAATATCTTGAGTATTTTTCTATTTTTTCTTCATTATTTGATACATTTCTTTTTTATACAATAAAAATACATGTCACATAATTCAAACACTAGTAATTTAGGTCCCTTTAAAAAGTATCATTACAAGTATCCGAAAAAATATCCGAATACTTGTAGCCAAATATATTTTTAAGTAACAGTATTTATACCTTTTTCAAAAAGTATTCATACTTTTTTAAAAATATCCCGGTACATGTTGACGATTTTGAGTATCCTTATCCGGTATTCCGATTTTTTTTCAGTATCCAGCCCAATGTCGTTCCGACCCAACTCTGTCCACATCATACTACGTCGAAAGATCTCATCTTCTTACAATTTTATTACCACCTTTTTCGACTTTGAGTTGATCATTTGTCTTCCTTCAAAACGCAAACGTAGATGAGAACGCTTGAAATTTTAAATACAATCGTAAGTGTGAATTTCCAATTTTCCATATTAAAATAGCACCTTATTTTATTATTTAGCATTCCATGAAATGACGACAGGCAGTGAAAAATATTAAAGTTTTAACATAGAGAGAAATATTAAACAATATTTATTAGCAATAAATAGTAAATTTTATTGATGTAGTCATAATAGACCTCTGAAAGAAGTTGTAAATTTTCAGCTGACTTTTGTTCTCCGTAATAGAATAGTCTAATATGCCATAAATCGCCATACCTATTAAAATTACGTTTATGACGAAAACATTATATTGACCCATAAAGAAAATTTAATTATTTGCTGAATATAATTTTTAAGCAAAAATTTATTATATTGATAAAAACTGTAAAGTATATGTCCAATTAATATGATATTTATTATCTTTAATGGGATTTAACCAGAATTTCAGTGGGAAATGCGTTTATTTTGATGTTCAGATTTCCACTTCGGAAATCGTTCTCAGATACAAATTAAACAAATTATTTTGGTTAATTTATTATAATCAATTATTAGAATTTTTTGTGTTACTTATATGATATTGGCAAATTTATACAATATACAAGGAGATCCTTAAGTAATTGTACAAAACGAATCGGTAGATTCTACACTATAAAATATTACGATTTCAGCCAACTTGGTTTAATAAAATATTGATATTAAGAAAGATACAGAGCGTTAAAATTGAAATTTAAAATTTAAAAATTAAATTAATTAAATTTAAAATTTTATTTTTTGCCATAGCTTTCATATTTGTGAATATTTATGTATAAAAATTTATAGCTGGCGGCTTTTGAGTATGAACAATTATAATTTGATACGTACGGCTGCGGTCAAATATTTATTAAAATTAAAAAATCAAAATAAAATAAATACTAAACGTAACAAAATAGAAATTATAGAAAGAAATTTTTTGAATAAAATGGATTATGTCCTTAATAACGTAAATAAGGAA